>NW_007246194.1:292132-300074 GCF_000164805.1 Carlito syrichta | reverse complement strand
AGAGTGATTTGTGTTCTTCAGGGTATATTCCCAGTAGGGGGATTGCAGGGTCATATGGAAGGTCAGTTTTTAGAGCTTTTAGGAATCTTTAAAGCAATTTAAATTTGTTATTGCCACCTAGTTTCTGGAGAGTAGAGAGAGTACTCTGAAAATTTCTAAGCAGCACCAAATAAGTTAATGTCAATGAAGAATGATATGAACAGTGTAGAAGTGTTCATATCATTTTTCATTGACAATATTAACTTATTTGGTGCTGCTTAGAAATTTTCAGAGTACTCTCTCTACTCTCCAGAAACTAGGTGGCAATAACAAATTTAAATTGCTTTAAAGTCCTTTATTAGAATGAAAAAAAATTGTGGCCTAATCTATTTAAAGATATACTACTTAATATTGATTCACTGTAAAGTTACTTGTCCCTAAAATATTTTCCTAAATAAATACATGGATATGATTCCATACATATATGCATGTGTATAATAAATACACACACACATATAATTTAATCTTAGTTTAAAACCATTGATCACATTTTCCTCAAACACTTTTTCACTTTACTTCTTGGACTACATACATTTTTCTTATTTCCTTTCTATCTTGTGAAAATTTTCTCTCAACCTCAATTTCTAGTGTCTTCCTGACTTGTTAGTGTGGGGATGGGGCAGCACTTAGTCCTCAGTTCTTGACTGATTATTTTTTCTTCTCTACATTCACTCCCTAAGTGATCCCATCTAGAGCCATGTCTTCAAATATCCACTTTATGTTCACTCTCCATTGTGTGTCTCTTGCCCTCCCTCTCTTCCAAATGTCATGCTCCATGTCCAACAGTCTATTCAGCATCTCCATTTGGAGGTAAACAGATTCTACAAAATTCATAGTTTCAAAAATATAATTTGCAATTTCTATTCCAGCAAATACACTTTTTATTTAGTATTTTATTTTTAATTTTTAAAAATGTGGGTTGCAATTCAGGGTTAGGTAGATAAGTGGTCATTGTACAGGTGAAATTTAGGCCTCCCTTGGGTCCCTACTTCACCTGGTTTGAGATCATTTCACTTAGCACTTTCTAACACAATAAATAACACTACCATTCAGCTGCTCATTCAGAAATAAAAGAATAACATAAACTTGTGGTATCACCCCTTTCTGACTCTCATACCTTCTATCCAAAGCATTAGTAAATCTGGTCACTCTAACTTCAAAACACTATATATCCAAAATTCCTTATTTTGTTACCACTATAATGATAGTCCAAGGCAACATCATCTCTCATCTGATTTATTGCAATAGCCTCTTTATGGGTGTTCCTCCTTCCACTCTTGTCTCCTGCAAGCTGTTCTCTTTATAACAGCCAGAAAGATGTTCATGAATTTAGAAATTAGAATGTATTAAATGTAGCCCTGCTCTAAATTCTCCCAATGATTTTTGTCACATATAGATTAAAATATTTTGTCACTGTCATGGCTTTCAAGTCTCACAAAATGTATCTTCTGGTTACTTCTTTATCCTTATTCATTCTCTCTCTCTCTCTCTCTCTCTCTCTCTCTCTCTCTCTCTCTCGTCTCTCTCAGTTTGCTTCAGTTCTAATGGGCTTCATTCTGTTCTTTGAAATTCCCTATTGCAGAGGTTATTTGACTGCTGTCTCTCTGCCTAAAATGTTATTCCCTTAGAAATTTACATGACTTTCTCAGTCACATAATTCAGACATTTGCAAATGTTGCACTTCCTTGGAGAACGGCCATCTCTGGCTGCCATATCTAAAGTAGCATCTTCAGCCCTCTACATTTTTCTGCTTCATTGTTTTAAATGATCAGTCATTAATTAGTAGTTAACATTATATTTGTATTTATTTTTTATTACCTTCCTCACAAACTATAAAGAAAACTCCTTGAAAGAGAGGATTTAATCGGTTTTGTTCACTGCTGCGGTATAGGTTCCAACAATTGTTCTTGGTTCATAGTAGAAGCTTAATATTTGTAGTATGAACTAAAACAAATTATATTTAAAAATCTATTGCATTGTAGTTTTATATATACAGGTATCATGCATCTTTTCCAATGTTTTAAGACTTGTATTTAATTAGACAATTGCTATTGAGACAGGTTGTGCTGTACAGCTTATTTGGGTCAGTGAGCTTTAGTTCACCTTACTTTAAAAGCTCTCAGTCAATAAATCACTGTAACATCCTATCTTGAGTAGAATATGTTGTGTCATATGTGTTTTTACTCTAAATGGTATTTTATTCTAACAATATGTAGTGTGTGTGTGTGTGTGTGTGTGTGTGTGTGTGTGTGTGTGTTTTCCATTGGCTTTTGATCCTTAAAAGCAGATAACAGATGTGCAGGAAACTAGCATTAGGTCTATTGACAAATAAAAGTCAAGAGTGTCAGCTAGAAGGTAAAAATTCAAGTGTTCTCCCTTTTCTTGCTCTTCAAGGAAGAGTTGTTTTGTTTTGTTTTTTAAAACATTAAAAGCAACAGACACTTACTGAATGGGGATTGTTTTTTGACATTATAAAATACATTGTAGGCCAGGCTTCGTGGCTCAGCCTGTAACCCAGCACTTTGAGATGCCAAGGCGAATGGATTGCCTGAGTCTGCGGTTTCGAGACCCATCCGGGCAACTCGGCAAGACCTCCTCTCTACAATAAATAAAAAATTAACAGGATATGGTAGAGCATGCCTGTAGTTCCAGCTACTTGGAAGGCTGAGGCAGAAGGACTGCCTGAGCCCAGTAGCTTGAGGCTGAGGTGGCTGGGAGTGTGCCACTGCACTCCAGTCTGGGCAACAGAGCGAGACTCCAACTAAAAAAAAATAAATAAATAAAATAAAGTGCACTGTAAACACAGCTGCAATGAGGGAAAAGTGACCACTAATTGTATGAAAAAGAATTAGAAAAAACTACGATGTGTAGCATGACCTTATGAGATCTGCAGAGGACTATTTTCAATATATGATGTCACAAATGCATTTTCTTTTTTTTTCTTTTTTCTTTTTCTTTTTTTTTTGAGTTGGAGTCTCCCTCTGTCGCCCAGACTGGAGTGCAGTGACCACTCCCGGCCACTGCAGCCTCGACCTGCTGGGCTCCGGCGATCTTTCCACCTCAGTCTTCCAGTAGCTGAAACTACAGGCGCGCGCTACCACGCCCGGCTAATTTTTTATTTCTTGTAGAGATAAGGTCTCGTCAAGTTGCCCAGGTGGGTCTCGAACCCGCGGGCTCAGGCAATCCACTCACCTCAGCCTCCCAAGGCGCGGGATTACAGGTTGAGCCACCGAGCCCAGCTACAAATGCATTTTCATAAGAAATATTTTATAAAGACCTGGTATATATTAAGTCTATTGTGCTACTATTTCTGCTAAATCACGTTTACTTCAACCACTGTTTCTCTAAATGGGAAATGGGTCATTTATTATTATTATATCAAATTGTTTTGATTGAATTGAATATTAACAAATATTATATGGAATTATATTTGATATAGCATATCAAATATTATTTTATTATATTAAATATTAACAAACTTTTGCTGAAAGGGCCAGAGGGTAAAATTTTAAAAAAATTTTAACATTAATAGCTTTATTGAATCACGTCATGTCAAATTTAATTTTGTTAGCAATAAATCATATCTGTACATAGTGCATTTATAGGAAACATTCAGAAAGGGTTTTTTGTTTGTTTGTTTGTTTGTCTGAGTTGGTGTCTCACTCTGTCATCAAGCTGGAGTGCAGTGGCACACTCATTGCCACCCCAGTATCGACTCCGGCGATCCTTCTGCCTCAGCCCTTTTTTGTTAATACCAGGGTTATGTTTATTTTATTTATTTTATTTTTTAAAATTTTTATTATAAAGATGTGGGGTACATTTCAGGTTTAGTCATACAAACACTGATCATGCAGATACCCTTGTTGATGAAGTATGCCCCTCCCTCCCCTATCAGTTTCCCTCAACTGCCAATCTCACCCTCCCTCCCCTGACAGTTTCCCACTACTGCCAATTGCTTTCTTATAGCATTATAATTGTTCAAGGTCCGCTTATGAGTGAGAACATATGGAACTCTGTTCTTTGTTTCTGTGATAAATCACTGAGTATGATCAACTCCAAATCCATCCAAGTTGTTGCAAAGTCCATATATATGTCCTTCTTTATGGCTGCATAATATTCCATCCTGTATATGTACTACATTTTTTTATCCAGTCCAGCTTTTTAAAGGGGCTGCTTGTTTTTTTTCCTTTCAGAGTGTTTGAGCTCCTTTGTCGGATAAACAGTTGGCAAATATATTTTCCCATTCTGTGGTCTCTCTCTCTGCTCTCTTGATGGTTATAATATTTATTATATTAAATATTAACAAACTTTTGCTAAAAGGACCAGAGAGTTATACATCATCACAACTCAACTCTGCCTGTCATCGACCGAAAGCAGACATAGACAACCCAAACAAATGAGCGTTACTGTGCTTCACTTCAACTATATCTATGGAGGCTGAAACTTGAATTTCATGTTTTTTCTTGTGTCAGAATGTACTATTTTTCTTTTGATGTTTCGCCCAACATTTAAAACATGTAAAATTCATCTAGCTATCAGGTATACAAAGCAGGTAGTGGCCTGAATTTGGCTTTCAGGCTCTAGTTTGATGACCCCTGACCTATATGCTGAATCAAGTTGTCTATTTAGATTAAATACACAAATAAACAAAACTAATACTAGTCAAACTGAATTTCTAACCGTCTATAGGCTAGATCAATTTACAAGTCACTACTTTCTTAGTAAAAATAAGGTCGTTAATAATAGCTAATTATACTAACAGTTATTAGTTAATAATAATCAATTTCTAGTTATGAGGCTAGTAATCAATCTCCACAAAGTGGCTTAGTGTTTCAGAATGTCAGCTTTGGACTTAGATACATCTGATTCCATTTCTACCTATGAGGTTAATAACTTAACCTCAAACTTAAGAAACTTTCAAAGCCTTGATTTCATTGTCAGTAAATCAGAAGGAATTAATAGTACCTATTTCATAGTACTGCTATGAGGGTTAAATATCATTGTCTAGAGAAAACACTTGTATCATATTTGACACATAGCAAATACTCAGAAAATGGCCACTATTTGACATTAGTTATTGTTTAGCACCAGATTTCCCTCTCCTCAGTTCATAGTTCATACCATGACAAAACTGCCTAAAAACATTTGGGTGTTTACAGGATCAATTCATCCTCAATATCCTCAAATATGTGGTCCTTCATTCTGGCTCTGACTTCTATGTCCAACTTCATCCTCTATCATTGGTTTATTGACCAACAATTTATTGAGTATGTATTATGTGAGCACTAGGCCCTGAAGATACAATGTTCAGTCCTCTTGCACATTATGTTTCTGCCACACTAAGTGGTAGAAAATGGTTCTTGTGTTCACAGTAGCAAGGGAACATTACTAAACAGTTAGCCTAGATTTTCAAAAATCTAGTGTCCAGAAGAATACTGACCATCACAGAGAGGGAGAATATTAGCTAGAAACAAAGTTTCCCCATAGCAAAGCAAAAATAAAGATGAGTCAACTTATACGAGAAATCGGATTTCCCAGAATTCAGGGCATTCCATTTATTTCCTTTCTTGTTACTTTACTCATAGTACCCTGTCAAGGTTCTCCTTCAAGTCACGAATCAGTGAAGACTTCTGATACATTCCCAGGTGCATAGACAGGTGGTTGTCCCACCCAGGTGCAGGCATACAGACTAGTTCATGTAAGCTTTTATCACTCTGTGATATAATATATAATTTTACACATCTATGTCCTTCACTGGGTTATGACCTACTAATAAGAAAATATAACCGTGTTTTGGGTTGAGTTATCTGCGAGCCTGAACCACAATGTCAGATTTACTTGATTTACTGAGGGCATGCTTTTATAAGAAAGAATGTAAAGGAAGTAGGCTAGGACAGAGGAAAAAAAGAGCTGAGCAAGAATGTCATCTGAATCTGGAGCCATCCTGCTGACTAAGACCACAGAGCACTCTGGACAGTGAATTGCATCATGAAATTTGCCACAGTGAGTTACTGACATCCAGGTCAGTCAGTCACTGGCCTGGGCAGCATCAGGGAGGAGCAGCACCCTCCCAAGCAGGCACACCTGTTCATTCCACAGCAACTATCTAGAGGAGAGAGTAGTTGTGAATCCTTGGCAGCTATCATTCAGTAATGGAGCATGAGTGTGGCAAAGATCTGGCCAGAGCAGCAATAACTTCTAAGCTTCTTATCAACTTTTGTATGTAGCACCTACTTTCTTGCCTATGTGATCAACACTCACAAATACAATATCATAAAATGAATTTTCAAACTACATCTATGAACAAGGTGCTGTATTGTGTACTGAAGGATATGAAATAATTTGAGGGAAATGCTGTGTTAGGTGGAGAACAGGAAGAGGAGGTTTGAGCTAAAATCACTAATACACAAAAATAAGGCAAGATATCATGACTTTTACAAAGTAGAAGCATGAATTTTTATGGAACTACAAATGAGGTATTAATCTTACCTCCAAGTAACAAAAAAGGACTTCAGGGGAGAGATGGAACTTTTAATCTTTATTCACTTTTTTAAAAAATCCAAATGAAAACACATTTCATTCTTTTATTTTTGTTCCCAGATGTTATAAATTTGTGCAAGTTGACATTAAACTTTATAAAAATAAATGTTTCTTTAAATAATAGCTTATAATCCAAAATGGAACCAGATCAATATGTATATACATATATATTTTTTAATTTTTAGATTCAGGGGTACATGTGTGTATTTGTTACATGGACATATTGTGTAGTGGTGGGGATTGGGTCTCAGGTGGCCTATTCCCCAGATAGTGAACACTGTACCCTGTAGGTAGTTTCTGATCTCTAATTCCCCTCCCCCCTTTATTGGTGTCCCCAGTATCTATTATTTCCCTCTTTGTGACCATTTAGTTCTTACATATGAGTGAAATTGACTCTTGGGAAGAAATATTCTAACTGGGGAGAGCTACATTGTAAACATCAAAAAGGCAGAATTTTCTGAATCGGGGAAAGAGAAGTTGCTTTGCTACTGCATTAAGAACATACTATAAACTGGGATCTGTGGCTCAGCCTGTAATCCCGCGCCTTTGGGAGGCTGAAGTGAGTGGATTGCCTGAGCCCGCGGGTTCGAGACCCGCCTGGGCAGCGAGACCTCATCTCTACAATAAATCAAAAAATCTGCCGGGCATGGTAGTGCATGCCTGTAATTCCAGCTACTTGGAAGGCTGAGGGGGAAGGATCATCGTAACCCAGCAAGTCGAGGCGCGGTGGCGGGAGCGGCCACTGCACTCCAGTCTGGGCGACAGATGAGACTCCAACTCAAAAAAAAAAACAAAAAAACAGCCAACTAGACACTAAAGAGTAGAAAGAAAATATTAAAGATGAAAAACATTGACAATTTAAAAACAATTAAAAATCAACAAAGTAAAAGAGAAAATCTGATTTAAAAGAATCAGAAGTTTAATACAGAGTAACAAAATCAAACCCCTAGCAGTAGTGATTAAGATAAGAGAAGAAAAAAATTCTGATATAAGGAATAAAAAATATGACATCATACTGATCCTTTGGCTATTCAAATAATAAGAGGATATTATAGAAAACTTTGGACAACTTTATGGTGATACATTTGACTACTCAGTTAAAGGACACATTTCTTGGGAATAACTTATCAAAACTACAAAAAAAAAAAAATCCCCAGAGAATGAAGCTTATAAACTATTAAAACTAATAATATATTTAGCAAGGTTGGCACATACAATAGCAAAGTAGTTTTTCTATTACTAGCAACAATCGAATGGAAACAGCAAAAAAATCAAATATCTAAGATTAAATCTAATTTTTTTTTTTGAGTTGGAGTCTCACTCTGTCACCCAGACTGGAGTGCAATGGCCGCTCCCGGCCACC
>NW_007246194.1:276747-292112 GCF_000164805.1 Carlito syrichta | reverse complement strand
GCTGCGGTGGCCGGGAGCGGCCACTGCACTCCAGTCTGGGCGACAGAGTGAGACTCTAAGAACATCCTATAGTGTCTACATTTTATAGTAGAAGAACAGTGAATATGGCTGGGAATTATTTAGGGGTCTAGATGTGGAGGATTTTGAGTGCCTAACAGAGGGTTTAGTTTTAACTCTGTAGGTAATGGAAAGTCATTAGAAATTTTTTTAAACATGGAAGTGAGGTTAACAGAAATTAACTTTAGTTTTAATATAGGAAGACTGTCAAAGGATGGTTTAAATTAAGGAGAAACTAGAAGTAGAATTATAGGCAACCTTGAATCATGTTTTGAAATTAAATGGCCTAATCTCTCTGCTTCTTCATTTAAAGTTGCATTTTCCCAACTCTATATTCTATGCATTTCTTTTAAAGATTAAGTTAAGAAGAAAATATCCCAAACACAGTATTTCTGGGTCATATGTAAATTTTCTGTATTGAAGTACATTTTGAGAAAAGTACAATATATTGGAATTGCAAAGTATTTCTGGCTCCTCATTTATCATAATTGAATGTGGACACTATATAGTCTTTCTGCTATTTCTTAATGTTAAAATATATCCAATGGTAATTTCTTTGATTTCTTTTTACTTTAATTAGACATATTATAATTCTCAATTGCAACAAATATTGATTTAGAGTTTCTTGGATGCTTGTCCCAGGAAGGGTCAGTGAGAAATCAAAAGAGATACAATGCCCAATTCTCAAAATAAAATGAAAATAATAATTTTAGGTTCATTCTATGTACAAGGCTCTGTGCTATAGAGATGTTTTGCATATTCAATTTCATTTATTCTGTATACTTAGTAAATGTTTTCATTTTTATTCATAAATTAAGTAAATAACCTAAGTTTATATACCTAGAAAGTATGAGTCATAATTCAAACCTTGTTTTAGTCACCAACCCAAAGATCCTTCCATATATCTGTTGATGCACATAGCATAACATGCATATATATGTTATTATATCAATTAGCAGGCACAGGATATTCATCTGCAAAGATTAGTAGCAATATATGGTAACAATCATTATGGGGCAGAGGAAGAGTGATACAGAAAATAACTGCCAATGTGCAGCTTATATGACATATACATAAATACTTCCTGTTTCCATAGTCTAGTTCTGACTCTTATCTTGGCCCCAAAACACCTTACACTCCAATGGCGGAGACATAATATAAAACTATATCAGCTTTACAGACAATAACTGCATAGATAATGACAATGGGTCGACTGAATGCTTCAGTTACTTGGGATTTTTATATGTGTTTTAGACATTAACTAGCATGATTTTATTCATTTATCAGTTAAAATATTACATGTATTACTTGACAGAACTAGTAATTTAATATTAATAGATGTGGTCAAAAAAATACTTGCATTCTTCAAGTCAGAAATT
Source organism: Carlito syrichta (assembly GCF_000164805.1). Lineage (NCBI taxonomy): Eukaryota > Metazoa > Chordata > Mammalia > Primates > Tarsiidae > Carlito > Carlito syrichta. The sequence continues at coordinate 290,676 of NW_007246194.1, read as the reverse complement.
TGCCTGGAAATAATTTAGTATTGCTAATCCTCACAAAATGTATCAACATTTGGTTTTATAACTACTGTTTTCAGTGAGAATATTGAAACTGCAAGAGGTTAAATAACTTGCCCAAAGGTACATACTTCTAATTTAGAATTATCATTAGTGTCCAGGTCTGTGTGATGGGCATTCACTTTAAAGAGCCTGTCATCTATGTGTAGAAAGATACTACAATCAAAAATTAATAATAATAGATAATGAAAAGCATATGCATGATTAAATGAAGAGAGAACAGAACAGTCATCGTATTAGCTTTTTATTGCTGTTATAACAAATCACCACAAACTTGGGAAATTAAAACAACACAAATGTATTATGTTGCAGTTCTGGAGGTCAGAAGTACAAAATCAGTCTCCCTGGGCCATAACCAAAGTGTGCACAGCACTGCTATGTTCCTTCTGTAGGTTTGGAGGACAATCAGATTTTGTTCCCTTTTCCTGCTTTTGGAGGCAGCCTGCATTCCTTGGCCAAAAGGTCCCTTCCACCTTCAAACCCAGCAATGGTCCATCCAGTCTTTCCCATCCTACATCATTCTGATTCTTCTGCCTCACTCTGCCACATTAAAGGACTCATGTGATTACATTGGGTCCACCTAGATCATGGAGGATAACCTTCATATCTCAAGATTCTTGACTCAATCACATCTGGAAAGTCCCATTTGCCATGTAAGGGAACATATTCACAGGCTCTAGGGATTTTGATGTGAATATATTTGTAACCATTGCCACAATTAGGAAATGTTTTTGAGGAAAATGAAAATATAGAACTTGGCATTAAACATTAGAGTCAGGATCAGGACATAACCATTAGGGGAAACAATCAGGGAAAGATAAGCTATGGAGAGGGATTGGTATATAATGGCACATGCTTGGTATGAGGACTTCTGTGTCATCTGTCTACACACTGGTTTTATAATCTCAGTCAAGTCACTTGAATTTTCAGGGTCTTGGTTTCCTCAACTGTGAAGTGAAGGCACTGGGCTACATGGTCTCTGTGGTTTCTTTTCCCAACCATATAAATATATATTTACATTTTGAATGGTAGATGGGTGTATTTTTAAAATAAGGATTGATAAGTTCAATCAATATTTATCAAACTTTCAGAAGATACAGAGCAGTGTTCAAACAAAAGATGAAAATTGTGTACTTTTTCTTTACCTTAATCAAGCCTTGCATTTCTCTTTTGCTAAGCCCATATATTTTTATTTTCAGTCTTATTCATTCTAAAAAAAAAAGAAGTTATTTTATATATTTACTATCCCTTCTTGTTCCATAACTTATTTTATAAAATGTTTGTTTAGTCTTTCATAACTTTTTAATATTTAATTAATTAATTAATTAATTTCCCCCTCCCAGTGAGGACCTCTCTTTGTTGCCCAGGCTGGAAAGCAGTGGCATGATCATGATGATTATCCTCACAGCAGCCTCGACCTCATGGGCTCAAACAATCCTTTCACCTTAAATTCCCAAGTAACTGGAACTATAGACATGCACCAACATGCTTGGCTAATTTTTATATATTTTTTATTTTTTGTAGAAACAAGACTTTTCTATTTGCCCAGGTTGTATATTTTGCCTTGGGCTCAAACAATCCATCCACATCAACCTCCCAAAGTATTGAAATTACAAGCATGAGCCACTGTGCCCAGTCATGCTTTTCATTTAATTCTAATTAAAATATGTTTTTCATATAACTTTTGTTTTATCAGAATGAAGGAAAAAGATAGAGACTAATTATGCATCATTTGTATTTATTAATATTATTTGCCATCTTTCTGAGACTTATTGTGAGATCTTCTTCATGTTGTAACATTCCTTCAAGTGAAATAATTGTCATTATTATTCAGAGTCTACTCCACAAAAGAAAGTCAGCTTAATGATCTAAACATAAAGTCAACCCTTAGACTTACCACAACATACTGTTAGGGCCACTCCTTTGAATTAAAAAAAAAAAAGAAAACCTCTTCTGTAAATTCCTATTAAAGGTCAATCATTTTGCCAGGGGAAAAGAAATACATTACTGTATATCATCAGTAATATATTAGCAGAGAGCAGGCCTCAAGAAATTTCAAGAACTTCTACAATTTTGGCACAAATAAAGTGAAAGAGAAAGGACCCAGGAATAGGAATCTACTGGATCTTTATAATGTCCTTCTCACTGACTTATTGTTTGTTGTCTAGACAATAACCTAGGTAGATCTACAGCTCCTATCTGCTAACTAGGCTCCTACATACAAACCCCTCCTTCAATTCATCTCACATGCTACTTTGCATGTATCATTACTCTACTCCAAAGTTCCTGTGTATCTTTATTATGCATTAAATAAAATTCAAAGGCTTCCACAGCATGGACTGTACCTAACTTTTTCATGTTAATGCACTTATTTTTAACAGATTTTCCATTGTTCTCAAACAAGTATGTTCACCACTCCTTGAATATACATACATATCTAATTCTACCTCTATCTCTCAAAATAGTCTTCTTGCCAAGAAAGTTTGGACTGTTTCTTTCTAAATCCTGTCTGTTTAGTTCTGTCAAGAGACCTTTCCTTATTTTCCCAGATTTCATGTGTTGACACATCTCTAAATTCCATGCCACTTAGAGTCTATACTCTGCATTTGTCACAGAATTAACCATAGTTGTTTTTTTTTTTAACGTAAGTTGATATTCTTAAGGTAAATATCCTAGCTATCAAACTATATTCTAAATCCCTCAGAAATATGGATAACATATTTTCTTACTCTCAGTATTCCCAACCCATAGCACATAGCCTTACTTATACATGGTTCTCAGTAGAAGTTTAGAAGGTGATCATGATAACCATTTAATGTTTATAGCACAATGAATTTAAAATATGTATAGATAAAAAGTGTATTGGCATTTCATTATTTATGAATAATAGAGATATGATGGGAGCGAGAGCATATGGGATAGTTCAGAAACCATAAGACTGAGAAAGTTGTGTTGATAAAAGTCATAACTTAAAATACAGGTCAAGAATCTGAAATTAGCCCATATTAGGAGTTGATGCAAGGATATATTATAATAGTGGTCCAAATTCTTCCAAATATTGCCTTGTATATGAAAAATGCAAATACTCATTACATTATAAGCGACTTCTAGATAAAATTCTTGGAGATAAAGCCAGTTACCTACATTACTGCAAAAATTCAAAAACTCATATATCATGTTTGCTATATTTCTTATATCACCAAAAATGACCATACAATTCAGAATATATAATACTTCCCTGAGGATGTTCTGTATTTTGTTTATTCCAAGATGAGTCTTAGCTGAGAAGAGGTATATAGTCACTTTTCAATAACCAGTTCAAATGTTTCTTACTCTGGAAAACCTTCTCCAAACCATTTCAAAATTAGTCATTTCTTCCCATGTGCTCCCCAAAACAGAAGATACTTTTCTCTATTATGACACATAATTATTTTACTTTGTACTTTGTTTGCATTTCTATAAGTTTTACTAGCCTAAACATTTCTTAAATACATTTTCTTCTTTTGTTTTTGTTTACTTTTTTAATGATGGGAAATTTGCTCATTATAAATGCTCTACAAATGTTTATTAAGTGTGTGTCTTAAGAACATATGGAAGTTCGAAACTTCTACCACCTGATTCTGGGAATTCTTTCCGCAGAGGCATCTGTCAAGCATGGTGCAGGCAGAAGTTTATAGTGCTCACAAACAAAGTGAGCAATAATGAGTGAGATTGAAACACACTTGTTGAAAGGTGGAACCACACTTCATTTGACTTTGTAACTCTCACAATGGTTATTAGAGCTTCTGGCATATTACACATACTAAATAATGATTTAATGAATCAATGTTAAATCATGCTCTGACCATGATCATTCCAGAAACAGAATTAACATCAAATATGGGATACTACCTTGCCAGTGAAAACACATGTTAGAAGATAGGGAATCTATATAGGCGATCATATATTCCAACTATGGTGGTTTTCTAGTAGTCTTATCTCTTCCAGGTTGCTGAAGCTATTAGAGTGAAACAACTAATAAAATTTTTGAAGACTCACTCAATTTCTGGTTCTTTTTCTGGTAACAATGCTACAAGTCATATGCAAGTCCATGATTTTTAGCAAAGGATGTAAATTTATGAGTCATATGACAATAAAATAACCATACTACAAAATATATGAAATCCAAAAATTAATGAAATTGCAGATGTTCAGGGAACCATCACATGTATAATGTTTCTGTGTTGATAAATGTAGACAGAATATTGACTGATACATCTTAACAGGAACATTAGTATTTATCTCCATTATGGGGAACTTTTTTAGACTCACCACTGGCATATCTGTTATATCAGTTTATTCTCCAATAGCATAAATGGCATTCTATTAACAGAATCTTGAATAATTGTAAAGCTTCTGGTACTTAACTGTACCAGATGGCTTAACTATAGAGAAATTCAAATGAGTAGTATTATATTTCTCAGACATCTGCACAACTCCTGACAACATATGGAGCCTAGGACTAGCACTCCCAGTATTTTTGTAATGTCAAAACTATTAACATTTGCAAAAGTAAGTTTCTGATATGGAAGCATTTTACTGCATTTATTGTTATTCAGATTTTCTACAGTTTTCTTAACACCAACTTATGCAAAATGTTTACCTATATACTGAGTAATTAGCAATGTATAGATGGGATGAATTTTTTGCAGTACAGGAAAAAAATGTGTGAATTGGAAAAGAAAATGAGTGTTTGTAATCAGACAGATCTGAATGAGGACATCCATTCTGACTTGAATTTCCTAAGTACCTTGTCAAGCTGCTTAATCTATAACCATTAAGATCAATTTTAGCAGCAAATTAAAATTTAAGCAAAAGTGATATTCTGCTTTTGGGAATGATAAAGAAGGTCATATTGTACTATTCATTCTGCCAAAAACAATTACAAAAGCTAGGAAAATGTATTTTACAAAAACAGTTGTTTGAGGGCATTTACAGAAACAGCTGTTTGTGGGCACTGGAGAGCAAATAACACAAATAGAATTTGAGAAATTAGAGTCCTTGATAGAAGAATAAATAGTATGTAATATCAACATTCATCTTTGCTTTTTTTCTTAGGGCAAATTTTAGTCTGTCCCTTGGGAAAAGAGAGACCAAGTAGTAATCGCAGCCCTACTCAGCTGAAAACTAAGAGGATAGAGTTTGAGGCTTCCCAATTGGCTAAAATTTAAGCAAGAGAATTGTGAAGAGAAGAGAATTGCAAATAAATGAACCCCAAAATCTGTACATAAATTGCTCTTAAATCAATTATTAAATCAAAGGTTGCTCCTCAAATATGCATACATAGAGAAAAACTCTAGGAAGCTTAGGGAAAATTGCTGGGTGACTAAAGCATTGAACTTAAGTTTCAGCAGCTTTGTGATTCAACTTTAACTTTAGAGGGTTCACACCCATAAAATGAGTACCTCGGCCTAAAATAAGTATAACAGCCTTGAAATAAAGACAAACTTGAAATGTAACAGCTATGAGAAAATACTGCTTCAAGAGAACAAGGTGATTTACTGCCTTTCCATCTGTCTATCCAAAGAAAATGCTAACTTCCTGGAAAGTAGATAACATCATTCAATCTCTACAATGTACTCATTTGTTCAGCATATAACCTGAAATTACAAGGTACTATTGAATAAGCATATAGCAAAACAAACAAACAAATGCATAGGATTGCTGACTGAAAATCAAGAGAAAACAAGATTTTAAAAACTGACTATCCAGTGACTGATACTTTGCATTATCAAATAGGAACTTTAAAATATTGTGGTTAACATGTATAAGATCATAGAGAAAATTATGGAGAGTTTTAGTTGTGATCTAAATTTACTGCACAAAAAAGAGTAAAATGGTAGAAGTAAAAGATATAAACACTAAAATTAAAAATGTGATAGATAGATATAATGGAAGGATAGAAGCATCAGAAAACAGAATTAGTTAGCTAGAAGATAGGTCAGTAAAAATGTATCAAGATGATGCTCTTAGAAGAAAAGAATGACATAAATGATATTTAAAAAGCATAAGAGACATATAAGGAATAGTAAAATTTTTAATATATGAACAGAGTCCCAAGAAGGAACTGATAGGAAAACAAAATTTTAAATGTATAAAACTTTTACAAAGCAACGAAAGCTTTTACATACATTTAAGAAGTTTTATAATTATACATTTTAAAAATCCAGAAGAATGTACGAATTGATTATTAGCATTTATAAGTGAGTTAAATAGAGTTGTTGAATTCAAGTCAGTATATGGAAATCAGCTGTATTTCTTTATGTTCTGTTATGGCATAGGATTGATACCTAGTCAATTTCCCTAAAATATTGTCTGATAGTCTTCCCTTCCGTACAAGTATGTGGTTTAGTAAATACAAGCATGCCCAATTTTACTCTAATTTGCTTTATTATGCCTCACAGATTTTGCTTTTTTTTTTTTAACAAATTAAAGATTTGTGGCAACCCTGTGTCAAGTAGAATATCTTTCTTGCTTGAATTTTGATTTGTTACTAAAGTTGGCCCTAGTTGTTCTGGATTAAGCCACTTGATAAGGTACTTAGGAAGTTCCAATCGGAGCATGTGATCACATTCAGATCTGTGTGATTACAAATACTCATTGTCTTATATCTTATTTAACAAAATATTCTTCTGCTATAAATGAGGGCTACATTTTTATTTACTTAGTCTTTTCTGCTTTTATAACAATGGAGACACAATCTGGTAATGAATCTGAATACAACACTACAGGAACAAAGGATTTAGCAGAGAAGAAGAAATTGATAACATTATAATGTGGGGTACAGGTATAGATTATTAATGGCACAAGGTCCCTAAGAATAAAATGGAACTGGATAAGGGAAAATGAAAACAAAAGTAAACTTAACTTTACCAAAGAAGAATAAAACTTATTTCTCAAAGATGAAAAAAAATGTAGAAAAGGAGGGTTAAAATAGAGTTCATTAAAGAGTTAAGGAAATTCTTGTCATCAGAATATGGAGTCATATACTGAGAGGAATAGAAGTCAAGGATGAAACTGAGAGCTTCAACATAGTAGGAAAGATTTGGAATAACTGTAGTAAGAACAGTAATAAGCAATAAGATTTTATTTTAAAAACTTATTGAAGTGCATTAAAAATTTACCTTGGGTTTGGTAGCATGAAATAAAGCTCACACGCATGTTACTTCTCTTTACTTTAGAACCAGGTTGATGTCTACAAAAGCACAAGCAGGCAAACACATAAACTATACAATAACCTCAAGGGAATACAGAATTCTGAGAGTTCAGTAAAAGTCAAACCAAATTATGATCATTATTTACAATGCTATTTATAGTATATGCTACATTTGAAAAACAATTGAAATTCCAAACAATACTAGCTGGTGAAAAGTAAAATATCACTGACCTGAGAAAGATGATTTCAACAGGAGATCAATTAGTCAACAAGGGAGTTCTAAAGTGAGAAATCTGAAGATTTTGTTACCAAGTGGCAATAAATATGTTATTTTAACCAAACCACAGGTGACTGAAAGTAGAGGAGGTAGATAAGCTGATTAGGTTAAGAATCTATAAACTCAGGGTTTTGTTTTTAATGAGCAAAATCCTCAAACTCTAAGAACCTTAGAAAACACAGGCAACACCCTGATGGAAATTGGAACTGGCAACCAATTCCCGAGCAAAACCTCAAATATCCATGCCATAAGAGAGAAGATAGACAAGTGGGACCTCATGAAAATGAGCTTCTGCAAAGCAAACAAAACCATTAAGAGAGTGAGGAGATAACCCACAAACTGGGAAAAATATTTGCCAACTGAATATCTAATAAAGGCCTAACATCTAGAATCTACAAGGAACTCAAATGTGCCCAAAAGAATAAAACAAACAGCCCCATTACAAAATGGGCAAACGATATGAATAGGCACTCCTCAAAAGAAGACATAGCTGCCAGCAGATACTTGAAAAACTTTTCAGTCTCACTAATCATCAAAGAAATACAAATTAAAACCACACTGAGATACTACCTAACTCCAGTCAGGATGGCCATCATCAATAACTCAAAAAACAACAGATGCTGAAGAGGACACAGCAAAAAGGGAACACTTCTACACTGTTGACGGTAGAGTAAACTAATACAACCTCTGTGGGAAACAGTGTGATGACTCCTAAAAGATTTAAAAATCGACCTCACATACAATCCCTCAATCCTCCTACTGGGAATATACCCAGAGGAACTCAAATAATGCTATGAAAAAGATACCTGCACATGCATATTTATTGCAGCATTATTTACAGTAGCAAAAACATGGAACCAACTGTGCCCCCTCAATCAAGAGGACTGGATAAATAAAATGTGGTACATATACATGATGGAATATTACACAGTCATAAGGAAGGACAAACTTATGAGCTTCACAGCAACTTGGATGGACTTAGAGGCTATAATACTGAGTGATCTATCACAGAAACACAGAACTGAGTATCATATGTTCTCACTCATAAGCAAACCTTGTACAACTATTATAATACTATGCACTATAAGAAAGAGATTGGCAGTATTAGGATACTGCCAGGGAAAGGGGGACAGGATTGTCAGTAGTGGGAAACTGCCAGGGGATGGGGGAAGCATACCTCATCAACAACCTGCATAATGAACATTTGTATACCTAACCCTGAATTGTACCCCACATATTTAAAATATAAAATTAAAGTAAATAAATAAATTTTATTCCATAAGCACCAATATATTAAAAATAGTAGCCATGATAGTTATCATAAATGCTGGCTTATGTTTTTAAAAATGTAAAAGTATTGCTTAAAATTAGTAAAATGGCATTAATAGTGACCAGGTTCTAAGAATAATTCTTTAGCATCAGAGGTATATGTGCTCTGGCACTCATCAGATGCCTCTTATTCATTCCTATAAAAAATTATGTCTATTTTAGATATAAGATCCATTTAAGAGATTTGGTGGATATGTGTTATTTTGTGCCTATAATTCTAATTTCTAGTCTTCACTTCCAGTTGTTTTATAAATGTGAATTACCCAATTATTTTTAATTTACGATGCAATGCTCTTCCACTTTATGAAACACTAGACATATACTGTTCTTTACTAAAGCAGTCACAAAACAATTTGAATGTCACTTTCTGGATATCAATCTAGTTCCAGTGAAGCAAGAACTAACTTTTTTAACTACCAACTTTCAGTTCTTGTAGTTTAGTCTTATTTTCTCATTTTTTTCCTCTGGTAGTATTTCCAACATTATTTAATAGGTTCCCTGAAAGCAATACGGTCACATACACTGAAGCATAGAAGATTTATTTGTATTCTATGTCTTCAATCTGAGGAAAATAATTAAATGAATACTTTTATTTTACAAGTTAGATGTAATTAACTGACTATGCCCTGAAGTTGGGTTCACTTGTATGACTATACAAATCTGTATAAGAAAAGGACATGTGGCCGGGCTCGGTGGGTCAGCCTGTAATCCCAGCACTTTGGCAGTCCAAGGCAAGTGGATTGCCTGAGCCCATGGGTTCGAGACCCACCTGGGCAACTTGGTGAGACCTCATCTCTACAATAAATCAAAAAATTAGCCAGGTGTGGTAGTGCATACCTGTAGTTCCAGCTACTTGGAAGGCTGAGGCGGAAAGTTCACCAGAGCCCAGCAGGCGAAGCTGCAGTGACCGGGAGTGGCCACTGCACTCCAGTCTGGGTGACAGAGGGAGACTCCAACTAAAAAAACAAACAAACAAACAAAGAAAAGGATATGTATTCATGAATTAGCTTTCTAAGGACACTAGAGAAAATGCAGTTCATTGAAACAACAAACAAATAGAATAATTTTAAATTTAACTCTATGTGATTTTTAAATATATGTAATAATTTTAGATTTAAAAATATGCAATATATATTTTTTAAATTAAATTTTATATATAAAAAATTTATATCAGCTTTACTTCTACCTACCAACTGTCTTGAAAACAGCACATACAGCTGAGCTTGGTGGCTCAGCCTGTAATCCCGTGCCTTTGGGAGGCTGAGGTGAGTGGATTGCCTGAGCCCACGGGTTCGAGAACTACCTGGGCAGTGAGACTTCATCTCTGCAATAAATCAAAAAATCAGCTGGGCGTGGTAGCGCATGCCTGTAATTCCGGCTACTTGGAAGGCTGAGGTGGAAGGATCGCCAGAGCCCAGCAGGTTGAGGCTGCGGTGGCCAGAAGCGGCCACTGCACTCCAGTCTGGGCGACAGAGTGAGACTCCAACTCAAAAAATAAAAATAAATTTAAATAAATTTAAAAAAAAGAAAACAGCACATAGATCTTTCAACCATTCAGTGAATAAACAAGCTGTGGTACATGTATATAATAAAATAGTGTTCAACAATAAGAAGAAAAGAAACAAGTGATTCACCCAACAATATAGAACGATCTAAAGTACAATATGTTAAGTTAAAGAAGAAAAGCATGATCCAAAAGGCTACATACTGTATAATTCCATTTATATTGCATTTAGAAATGACAAGACTATAGGGACAGAAAACATAACTATATAATTTCATTTATATTGCATTTTGGGAAAGGCAAGTTACAAGAACAGAAAACATATTCGTGGCTGCCAGAGATTGAAGGTAAGAAAGGAACTTGAGGAGTCATTTGGGACTTAACAAAATTGTTCTACATCTAGGTAGTGTTCTGGTTTCCCAACTGTATATATTTGTTAAATTTCATAGACTTGTACACAAAAAAAGAATTTCATTTTCTATAAATTGCACTTCTATATATCTGGCTACAAAAATATTAAAACCTTTGTTTTATAGTCATGCACCTCTATAAGTGCTTCTTATACACTATAATCACTTCCTTGGATTTTTGCCAAAAATCTTTTGCCTCAATCTAACCATAAGAAAATATTAGATAAAAAAATTAAGAGAGGTTATACAAAATAACTAGACAGTATTTACAAAATATCAATATTACAAAAGTCATGAAAACACACAAAAATTGTTACAGACTTGAGGAGACAAAAGAGAATTGACAACTAGAAAAATCTGACATTTTAAATTGAATGCTGGACAAGGAAAAAATACATTAGTAGAATAGCTGGAAAAATTTGATTAAAATCTATAATATAGTTAATAATATTGCATAAATAGTATTCTCTGATTTAGATAATTTCACTATGGTTTTGTAAGATTTAACTATTAAGATGGCAATGGCATAGGTGGACTTGTGAGATTCTCTGAATGTGAGTTCCCAAAAAGACTCTTACTTTTCTTCCCCTATCCCTCAGCCCAACACCAGCCGTGCTGGTCTGAGGCCCGGGGACTTTTGGTCCCACGCAGGGCTGGATATTGCAGCCCCCGGCTGCTGCTGTTCCACCATACGTGACTTCAGCCTGTGTGGGAGTCTCGGGTCTCAGCTCCCTCTCTGGCTACATCGTCTCTTCCCCAGCACCCAAAACCAAGCCGCCAGTCACTCAGGGAGGCTCTGGGTGCCCACCTCTCAGAGACACTGGTCCCACTCCTGGCTGAAGTACCCTTTGAGGGGCCCAGGGCCACTCTCGCTGCTCACCGCCTGCCTTTTGGAGCTTTGGAGCTCTGGAGCTCTGGGCGCACCCTGGCTGAGGCACTCAGCACATGACCCCAAGCTTGGGGACACAGACAAGCATAGAGAAATGGATCTGTGAAAGTGAATCTGCCTCAGCCATTCTCCAGGCAAAGATTTCCATTGCCCCACTCACCTATCAAGAACCCCCACCTCGGTTCCTAAGGTAACATTGCTAAACAGGAGACAAAGTCCCATGCTTACGCTAAATCACACAAAAGCAACTCCCAGGCAGCAGGCTAAAAAAGAAAAAGAAAAGAAAAGCACCTGTAGTTCCAGCTACTTGGAAGGCTGAGGCGGAAGGATCGCCGGAACCCAGCAGGCGAGGCTGCAGTGACTGGGAGCGGCCACTGCACTCCAGTCTGGGTGACAGAGTGAGACTCCAACTCAAAACCAAAACCAAAATCAAACCCAAACTGTGAGTAAATCTAACTGCCTGCAACAAAAAACAAAGAGGAGAGGCTGAAGATCAAAGCTGAAGTGACTGTAGTCTGATCTCTTATTTTGACTCATGATTTTATCATTTTGACTGTTTGTTTTGACCACTTTTGTTGTTTGCCTTCTAACTTACACTGTTTCATGATTTTATAGGTCTGTCTCTGTGTAGCTATCAGTAGTCTTTAGGGAATCTATCTTACGTGTCTTTTTTAACTTCTCTCCGGCCTTGTGTTTCTTTCTCATCTGATAGTTGGTATATATGTCTGTTTTCTCTCTCGCTCTTCTCCCTTTCTAACTTCCTATTGACAACCCCTTCCTCCATTATTTTCCTCTTTTATGCCCCCTTTTTAATCTAGAGACCAAGCCTACATACTGCTGCATGGACAGATTGTAAAGAAGAGGGAAACAGGTTACAGTGTGCTCATACACCTGTTTGTGGATGCTAGAATCAGCATATACATTCTGAACCACAGCTTCCCCCTCAATTAAACCTCAAAACTGCAAAAAGTACAGTCCGCAGCCCACACTCCAAACTCAAAAGTGAACAAAGTCAGAAGACCCTCATAAGGAAGAACAGGATATTGGAGAAGGGAAACAAAAGCAACCCCACCTTCACTCAAAAACAGAATTAAAGAAGGGGAGGGAAAGGGGGGAGAGAGAAAAATCTACACAAATGAAGAAAAACCAAAAGAAGAGTATGCATCTCTCCCAAACCCCTGGGAGGGCAGACACTGAGAAAAATGACTTCGGAATGCAAACAATGAAGAGCCCCCAGAATGAAGGGTCTCAAACTACAAACCTAGATATCAAGATATTAATGGAGGATTAAAAAGAATTGAGGAGACACAAGAAGAAACTAGGAAGGAGCTGATATCTGAGATAACAGTAATAAAGAATACTGTGAATGAAACAAATAACAAACTGATAACCATGGAAAGTAGAATTAACCAATCAGAAGAAAGAATCTCAGAGCTTGAGGACCAAAATATAGAACTAACCCAAACTCTTAAAAACACAGAAAATGAGCTCAAAAAGACAGAACAAAATATTCAAGAGATGAGCGATTATTTCTACAGACTGAACCTAAGAGTAATTGGCATTCCTGAGCCAGAAAGAGAGACAGAGACCACACTAGAACAAACTTTCCATGAGATCATTCGAGAAAACTTCCCTTATTTAATCAGTGATGCAAAAATTCAAATACAAGAGATTCAGAGAACCCTGCAAGACAACAAATGAGAAGACCAACTCCTAGACACATAATAATTTGCCTAAACAAAGTAGGCATAAAAGAAAAAATCCTAAAGGCAGCAGGAGAAAAAGGTCAGATCACCTACCATGGAAGACCAATTACAATAGCAGCAGATTTATCTATAGAAACCAGGCTAGGAGAGCTTGGAGCCCTATCTTCAAAATCCTAAAAGATAAACAATTTCAACCAAGAATAACTTACCTGGCCAAGCTAAGCTTCATCAGTGAGGGAGAATTAAAATCTTTCACTGATATCCAATCCCTAAGAACTTATGCTGCCACCAAACCACCTCTACATGAAACACCTAAGTACTAAACACAGAAGAAAAGGAAAAAAGAACAACATTCTTCACAACAGTACAGGAAAAATAATAAAATATACATGAACCAATCCCAAAACCAAAAGAAAGGAAAAAAAACCAAATGGAAGAACAACAACTCTATAAAAACTCTATGATAGGGATGAACTCTCACATTTCAATAATTAGCCTGAATGTGAATGGACTAAACGCACCACTGAAAAGACATAGAATGGCAAAATGGATAAAATATCACCAG
>NW_007246194.1:273512-276727 GCF_000164805.1 Carlito syrichta | reverse complement strand
AAGTAAGAGGATGGGAAACAAATTTTCAGATGAATGGAACACAAAAGAAAGGAGGAGTCGCGATCCTAATTTCAGACAAAATACCATTTAAGCTATCAAAAATTAAAAAAGATACAGAGGACCACTACATAATGATAAAATGTTCACTCCATCAACAAGAAATACCTATCCTAAACATATATGCACCCAACATAGGTGCGCCAACATTCATAAAGCAACTTCCAGGAAATTAAAGAAAGACATTGACTCTAACACCATAATAACTGGGGGCTTCAATACACCACTCACAACCTTAGACAGATCATCAGGACAAAAAATCAGGAAGGAGATCTGGAACCTCAATGAGACTCTGGACCAAATGGATTTAATTGATACCTATAGAACACTCCATCCAAAGACCACAGAATACACATTCTACTCACCACCACATGGAACATATTCTAAGATTGACCACATAATTGGACACAAATCAAGTATAAGCTAATTTAGAAGGGCTGAAATTCTACCATGCACCTTCTTGGACCACAGTGGAATAAAAATAAACATTAACACCAACAAGGTCCCCCCAAAACCCACAAAGACATGGACACTAAACAGCATGATGCTAAACAACTCCTGGGTCAATGATGAAATCAAAAGAGCGATCAAAAGATACCTGGAAACAAATGAAAATGAAGAAACATCTTACCAAAATCTCTGGGATGCACTTAAAAGCCGTAGTAAGAGGGGAATTTATATCCCTACAAACACACCTGAAGAAAATGGAAGGAACACAAGTTAACAGCCTAACAAATCAATTAAGGAAGCTGGAAAAGCAAGACCACAAAAACCCTAATTTCAGCAGAAGATTCCAGATCACCAGAATAAAAGCCCAAATCCAGGACACAGAAGACAAAAAGATAATACAAAAAATCAGTGAAACAAAGAGCTGTTTCTTCGAAAGGATAAACAAGATCAATGGTCCCCTAGTTAGACTGACCAAGAAAAAATGAGGAAAAAACCAAATAAGCACAATCAGAAACACAAAAGATGAAGTCACATCTGACCCTGAAGAAATACAAAAGATCATAAGAGACTAGTACATACATTTGTATGGAAACAAACTGAAAACCTTAAGAAAATGGAGGAATTTCTGACATCACACAACCTACCTAGATTGAAACAAGAAGAAATTGAGTCCCTAAATAGACCAATAACAATCAAGGAAATCTACTACATAATAAGAAAACTACCTTTAAAAAAGCCTTGGTCCAGATGGCTTTCCAGCAGAATTCTACAAGACATTTAAGGAGGAGCTGATACCAATTCTACTGAAGGTATTCCAGGCAATTGAAAAAGATGGAACTCTCCCCAAATTATTTTACGAAGCCAACATCACATGGATTCCCAAGCCAGGTAAAGATCCAACAAAGAAAGAGAACTACAGGCCAATATCTTTGATATATATAGATGTTAAAATTCTCAACAAGATCCTAGCAAACTGGATTAAACAATTCAACATCTCAAAAATCATCCATCATGACCAAGTAGGCTTCATCCCTGGGATGCAAGGCTGGTTCAACATTCTTAAAGCCATAAATGTAATTAAATACATCAACAGATGTCAAAAAAAAACCACATGATTATATCATTAGATGCAGAAAAAGCTTTTGATAAAATCCAGCACTGCTTCTTGATAAAAACCCTCGAACATCCAGGCATAGGAGGGACATACCTCAAAATAGTAAAAGCCATCTACGAGAAACCCACAGCCAGCATACTCCTAAATGGACAAAAATTGGAACCATTTCCCCTGAAAACTGGAACATGACAAGGATGCCCACTCTCACCCCTCCTGTTCAACATAGTATTGGAAGTCCTGGCTAGAGCAATCAGAGAAGAGAAGGCAATCAGGGGTATCCAAATAGGTATACAGGAAGTCAAGTTATCACTCTTTACAGACGATGTGATTGTGTACCTTGAAAACCCAAGAGAATCTGCTAAAACCTCCTTACACTGATAAAGGCCTTTGGCAAAATCTCAGGACACAAAATAAATGTGCAAAAGACAATTGCATTTCTTTACACCAATAATAAACAAACAGAAACACAAATAAAAAGAACAATACCATTCACAGTAGTCACAAAAATAAAATGAAATACCTTGGCATTTTCCTAATCAGAGACGTAAAAGACCTTTACAATGAAAACTACAAACCACTGCTCAATGAAATCAAAGATGACACAAACAAGTGGAAAAATATCCCATGCTCATGGATTGGAAGAATCAACATTGTGAAGATGTCCATCTTACCTAAGGCAAGCTACAAATTCAATGCAATACCCACAAAATTACTAGCAACATTCTTCTCAAACCTGGAAAGAACAACACAGGAATTTATATAGAAACACAAATGTCCAAGAATAGCCAGAACAATCCTCAGTAAAAAAAAAAAAAAAAAACAAAGCAGGTGGTATCACATTACCAGACTTCAAACTTTACTATAAAGCTACAATCATCAAAACAGCTTGGTATTGGTATAGGAACAGGCATATAAATCAATGGAATAGAATTGAGGTTCCAGAACTAAAACCTCAATTTCTCAACCAACTCATCTTTGAAAAAGCCTTCACCAACTACCACTTGGGAGAGGGGAACCTATCCAGTAAATGATGCTGGGAAAACTGGCTGCCCACATGCAGAAGATCAAAACAGGGCCCCTATGTATCCCCATACACAAAAATTAACTCCAAATGGATCAGAGACCTAAATGTAAAACCTCAAACCATAAGAACCTTAGAAAATGAAGGACATACCTTCATGGAAATCGGAACTGGCACTCAATTCCTGAACAAAACCTAAAACCCACAGGTCATAACAGAGAAGATAGACAAGTGGGACCTTATTAAACTGACAAGCTCCTGCAAAGCCAAAGAAACCATCAAGAGAGCAGGGAGACAGCCTACAGACTGGGAAAATGTATTTGCCAACACCAGGTCTGACAAAGGCTTAACATCTTGGATCTACAAGGAACTCAAATGTGCTGAAATGAAAAAAACAAACAACCCCATTATGCAATGGGCAATAGATATGAACAGACATTTCACAAAGGAAGACATTCGAGCAGCCAACAGACACATGAAGAAATGTTCAACCTCACTAATCATCAGGGAGATGCAAATCAAAACCACACTGAGATACCACCTAACTCCAGTCAGAATGGCAATTATCAACAT
>NW_007246194.1:156200-272826 GCF_000164805.1 Carlito syrichta | reverse complement strand
TTAAACTACCAAACTTTACTATAATTCATGAGTTTCATATGTCTAAAACTTTAATTCTTATATAATCTGATGATTGAACTTTAATACTATGCTATATCTTATTAAGCTAATACCTCATCATTAATTCTTTTATAAATCATATAGTAACTATTATATTTGAGTAATGTAGCAAAAGGAAACAAAACAGCAAGCATAAATTTACTCAAATATACTATAAAATGTAAATGCAACTATGAGTGTATATGTATATATTTTATCCTTACAAGTCTACTCTAAAAATCAAATAGTAGCTGTCACACTCTTGAACAAGGAAATGCATGGTTGCCATGATGGAGACCATGGGCTGAAGCAGACAGAGTTTCGTAATTAGTGAAACAAAAGAAAACGTTCTGCCTGGCTAGGGGCAGGGTGACAAAACTATTATGGTAATTTAGTTTCTAATCTTAGCCCTAGGGGAAACAACTTTCGGGAACAAGAGCTGACTACCCAGTCTACCAGGAAATAAAAGTTAAAAAATATCTAGAAAGAAGTAAAACTTAGAAAGACAGAGAAAAATAATTCTGCTGTGCACTTTCCATCAGGCATATTGATATTTACTTATAAGTTTTACTGCCATGTATGCACACTGGTCACTAATCACACGCCAATATTATAGGTATAACTGATATCCTATGTCAGAGGCGATCTTCCAGATGGGTCTTTACAGGCCTCAGCCATGTAGCTATAGATGTTGGCTCCCAACAGTGTGGTGATTCCTAAAAGCTCTAAATATCAACCTCCCATAGGACCCCGCAATCCTCCTACTGGGAATATATCCTGAAGAACTTAAATCACTCTATAAAAAAGATACTTGCACACGTATGTTTATCGCAGCATTGTTCACAATAGCAAGAACCTGGAAGCAACCATACTGCCTATCAAAAGAGGACTGGATTAAAAAAATGTTGTACATATACACGATGGAATACTACGCAGCCATAAAAAAGAATAAAATCATGAATTTCGCAGCAACCTGGATGGAACTGGAGTCTATAATACTGAGTGACCTCTCACAGAAACAAAGATCCGAGTATCACATGTTCTCACTCATTTAGTGGACCTTGAACATCCAATGTAATACTATAAGAAAATGACTGACAGTAGTGGGAATCTATAGGGGGAGTGAGATGGGATTAATGCTAGTAAATATCTGTCTGGGGATGGGGAAACACCTCTTATCAACAAGGGTGTCTGAATGAAGCATATTTGTATACCTAACCCTTAACTGTACCCCACAATATCATAATAAAAAATATTGATTATAAAAAAATAAAAATAAAAATAAAAAATAAAGAAAATCATGTAACCACTAGAAAAAAATATGAATGAAAGATAGGAGAACAAAAAGAATACCCCTTTTGCAGCTTTTGGTAAGTCTAAAAATATTTTAAGTAAAGTGGTAAATGGTCTAGAATTTAAATTTTTTGTAGAAAGTATGAGATAATGAAAAAATGAAGTCGATCATAGTAAAACCACTTAAGACCAAAGACAAAAAGAAAAAAATCTGATTTGCAACACATAGCAAATTACAATTTCCCTTCAAAGAAGCTACAGTAAAGCTAAAGCTTATGGTTGACTTTGAAAAAAAGCTATGAGTTCCAGGGGACAGTAGAATAACATCTGTAAACAAATGAATATTTAAACAGAAAACAAAATGACTACCATACAATTCAGTCTCAAATGATGATAGTCTCCAAAAATGAAAAAGAAATATAAGTGTTTCTGCACATGTAAAAATGAGAGAATTTATTTGGTGAGATCTTTTCATATACGACAGGGAATTCCTTGGGTTTAATGAAAATGATCTCATATAAAAGCATAAAACTGAAAAAAAGAACAAAATGTTCTTGCAAGATAAAAATATATGCATATTTACTTCTTAAATCTATAAAAAATAACAATACATCAAAAAATGTATAAAGTTTATAAATGTTATCTATCACATAACAAGCAGGAGTGAATAGAGAAAGATAAAACATTGTTAGAGTTTGCATTGTTCAATAAGTGAGACAAAGGTTTCACCTATATTATAATAGGATATTTGCCATATTGTATGGTAACCAATGCAATAAGTAAAAAGTCAAATATGTAAATAAACAGTAATATAGACTATGAATTGAAATTCATAAAATAAAGATACTTGAATACTCAAAAATAAGGTATTTAAAATGAAAAGCAGATGTAGCTTTATTAATATCAGCCAGAGTTGATATTGAAACAAGAAATAGTACTTGACTTGATGGGAGAAAATATCACAATGTTAAATGTATAAATTCAATAAAAAGATGTAACAATATAACTGCCTAATAACAGTTTTCAATGTATAAAGCAAAAATTGACAAAAATCAAGGTTCTTCAAAATCTTTCAAAAACCTGAAAAGAAAACACTCTTAAACTTATTTCATGAGGCCAACATTACCCTGATACCATAGCCAAACAAAATACTACAACTAAAAAGAAATTAAAGACCAATATCTCTGATAAACATGAATGCAAAATTCTTAACATCAAAATACTAAGCAAACCAAATTCAACAGCATATTAAAATGTTCATACACCTTGATAAAGTAGAATGTATCCCTGAAAAGTAGAATGGTTCAACACACAAAAATCAATAAATACAGTAGATCATATTTACAGATTGAGTGATAGCAATAATATGATTATTCTAATAGTTGCATAAAAAGCAATTAACAAATTTCAGCATCATTTTATGGTAAAAACTCTCAATAGGGTAGGAGAATGTACCTTAACACAATAAAGACCATGTATGACAAACCCACCTCTAACATTATACTCAATGGTAAAAAGCTGAAAATTTTTCATCTAAGACCAAGAAAAAGACAAAGATGCCCAGTCTGGCTAATTCTATTTACTATTATACTGGAAATCCTTGCAAGATTAATTTGGTAAGAAAAAAGAATGAAAGTTATTCAAATCAGAAAATAAGAAGAAATATTGTCTCTGTAGATAATATAATCTTAAATATAACAATTGTAAAAATGTCACCTCAAAAAGAGCTAATAAGCAAATTCGTTACAGTTGTAAGGTACAAAGAAATTGTGTCATACTAAAAAGTTTTTGCACATCAAATTTAAAAAATCAACAGTGAAGGGACAGTTTATAAAACAGGAAAAAATATTTGCAAACCATACATCTTTTAAGGGGTTAATATCCAAAATACATAAGGAATTTGAACAACTTAATAGCAAGAAAACAAATACTCTGATTTTAAAATGGACAGAGGACCTGAATGAGCATTTCTTATAAGAAGACATAGCAATGACTAACATGTACATGAAAAAAAATGGGCAATATCACCAATCATCAAAGAAATGCAAATTAATGAGATATCACCTTATGTTTGTTAGAATAGCTATTGTCAAAAAAGACAAAAGCTAAATGTTGGTGAGGATGCGGAGAAAAAAGAACACATACAATGCTGGCATGAATTTAAATTATTATAGTCATTATAGAAAACAGTATGGAAGTTCCACAAGTGATTAAAAATCGAACTATCATATGATCCATCAACTCCACTTCAGGATATATATTCAAAAGATGTGAAATCAGTATGTTCAAGAGATAAACGCACTCCCAAATTTATTGCAGTATTTCTAAAATAACCAAGACATGGAATCAACTTTTGTCCATCAATGAATGAATTCATTAAAAGAATATTACATATACACATACAATGGGATACTATGTATAGTTTTAAAAGAAGAACATTTTGTCATTTAGAACAACTTGGATGAGCTTGGAGGACATTAAGCTAGGTGATAAAATCCAGACACAAAAAGATAAAATTCTATATGATCTCAATTGTATGTAGAATCCAAAGAATCAAACATTTAAAAACAGAGCAGAATGATGGTTGTCAGGGCTGGAGGTGAGGGAAATGGGCAGATGTTGGTCAAAAGGTATAGACTATCAGTTGTGCAGGATGGACAGTTGCTGTAGATCTAATGTAAAGCATGGTGACTATAGTTTTGTTGATGTGGAAGAGATGAAACAAAAAGCAGCAGAAGCACTAAAAGTCATCAAAATTGACAAGTTGAAAAATTGTTTTGAGCAGTGGAAAAAGCATCTTGATAGGTGGATTGCATCAAACAGAGAGTACTTTGAAAGTGACTGAAGTTTAAACGTGTAAGAATAAATACACAATTTTTAATAAATAAATTCCAGGTGTTTTGGGACCCCTTTGTATATCAAAACATCAAACTGAATACCTTAAATATACAATTGTTATTTGTCAATTATACCTCAGTAAACTTTTAAAACAATAAATGCAAAACATTCTAATCAAAAGGCAGAGGATGGCAGAATGAATAAAATTCAAAAACATAATATAACCATATACTGGCTACAAGAGACATAATGTAGATTAAAAGACACAAATATTTTGAAAAGATGAAAAATGTTATACAATATAAACAGTTACCAAAAGAGCTAGAGTAGAGCTTTGTTAAAATCAGGCAAAATAGACTTTGAAACAAAAATTGTTTCTATAGACAAATAACATTTTATAATAATAAAATGGTTAATCTAGCATGAAGATATAAGTATAAACACATATTCACCAAATTACTTGAAATAATGAAGCAAAAGTTCATAGACCTGATAATTATTAAAGATTACAATGCTTCCTACAATGGATCATTTCATATCTCTCCCTCTCTCTCTCTCTCTCTCTCTCTCTCTTGCTCTCGCTCTCGCTCTCTCTCACTTTTTCTGTCTATAATGTATAAACAGAGGCCAGTTGCGGGGGGCCAACCCCTGCAGGTTTTGGGGAGTCCCTGGAAAGATGTGCCAGCGTTGGCAAAACTGGAAGGGATAGATAATAAAAGAAAGAAAGAGATGAACTCTGTCTAGTGCAGAAGCCGATTCTGTAGGAGGGATAGATATTAAAAGAAAGAAAGATGGAGGGATAGATATAAAGAGAAAGAAGGAGAAAGAAAGAAAATGGACAACTGTTCTACAGATTGAGCAGAAGCCATTTAATGGGACAAACAGTAAGCCTTTTTTCCCAAATTTTCACAGGTTAAATCACAAGACTTTCACATGAACACAAAGCCAGGTGGATGAGGGGCATCCCCCACCCATCAGGTGTTTCCTCAAGCATGAGGATGGACAATCCCAATTAAATCACAAGACTATTATGTGAACACAAAGCCAGTTGAATGAGGGGTGTCCCTCACCCACCAGGTGTTTTCCCAAGCATGAGGAAGGACAGTCCTAAAATTATCTCACTGTTCCTCAAAAGCAATACAACAATTTTAACATCATAATATTCTAATAATCAATAACTTCTAAAGCTTATGCATACATAACACCTAATGACTAACTTAAATCCTAATACCTTTCTATTTTGTGCTAATTTTACCTACACAATAGAAACTCTTAATTATAGCTCAAACCAGTTCCTAAAGAATGTGACCCAGTCCAAAGATCACACTGGGCCGTTTCTAGGAACAATTGATTACAATCTCTTAACAAAATGGCTATTCTAAAATCCTATATATCTATCTTCTTTTTTTTTTTTTTTTTGAGTTGGAGTCTCACTCTGTCGCCAAGACTGGAGTGCAGTGGCCGCTCCTGGCCACCGCAGCCTTGACCTGCTGGGCTCCAACAATTCTTCTGCCTCAGCTTTCCAAGTAGCTGGAACTACAGGCGTGCGCAACCACGCCCAGTTAGTTTTTTATTTTATTGTAGAGATGAGGTCTCACCAAGTTGCCTAGGTGGGTCTCGAACCCGTGGGCTTAGGCAATCCACTCACCTCAGCCTCCCAAAGTGCTGGGATTACAGGCTGAGCCACCGAGCCTGCTCTTAATTTCTATAAAAGTTTCTAATACGTAATCCTAATATATAAAGCTGATCATCAGCAATAAAGTTTCTAAAATAAAACCCAAGTATAAACTGTAAATTGCACTAAGGCCAAAACCACAATAGTAGAAAATGGCAACAATGAAATTTCTAAAGTTAGCTGTATTCTTATTAAACCTCAAAATATCATGTATGATTATGCTTGAACTAACAAATTCCCTGATGTGGCATGACCTATTCTACAATACTTTCTATGAGTAAAATAAATTCAATTTCTATAATAAGTAGAAAAACCCTACACTAACTGTAGCTAAAAACTGGTTTAAAAGAATGCAGCCCAGTCCAAAGTACACGCTGGGCCCTTAGGAATGTGGCCCAGCCCAAAGTTTGTGCTGGGTCATTTCTGGTAACTCTAGATAATCATCTATACCATCTAAAGTTGAAAACATCTCTCCATATGTATATACTAATTCTACAAATATACTTTTAAGTCTTATAAAGAAGGTTGTACCGTATAGAAGGCTCCCAAATGTGACCTGAGTTTGAATTATATCTAATACCTAAGCCAAAACCACAGTTCATGGGAAACAGGAATAATGAGTTTCTAGAGTGAGCCATGCCTGTCACAGTCACAGAGACTACAGCTTAGGTAGGCAGAGATCCTTTTGGCTAAAATGAAAAAGGGAGGAGGGAATGGTGTCAACGCTCCCGAAAGCATCCTAGTGGTCTCAGGGTCCATGGCCCACCTTGATCCCTAATGTTCAGGTGGGCCTCCGTGGCTGGTTTCCAACAGAGAATAGTAAAAAAAGAGAAAACTTAAAAATGCTACTAGCCAACTAGACCTAATAGGCATGTATAAAACACTACTGTCAACAATCAAAAGCATGCATTCTACTCAAATGCACAGAGATCATGCTCTAGAATAGTTCATATCATAAGCCATAAAACAACTCTTAATGAATTTTTTTAGTGTGAAATCATACAAAATATGTTCCCTGACCCAAAATAAAAAAGAATAAATAAAGCTGAGAAAAACCACACTTAAAAAAAAAAAAATACATCCTACAGTAGACTGACCAAGAAAAAATGGGGTGTGGGGAAGAAGGGAGAATTGAAATGTCTAAAGTTAGGAATTATGGAGAGGTTAAGAGAGAGATAAAAGTCAGAAATTTCTAAAATTATAGAGGTGTTATTACTGTCAATCTAACAGACATAAAAAGAATCTAACAGACATAAAAAGAAAAGAATTATAAAGTGATGTCATGAAGAACTGTATGCCAACAAACTCAATAGCCTAGAGGAGACAGATTTTTTAGAAAGACAATGACATGAAGTTACTCAGAAATAAATAAAATCTCTGAATAGGCCTAGCAAAAAGATTGAATTAGCAATTAAAAACAACAACAAAACCTTCCCACAAAGAAAAGCTCAGGATCAGATAACTTCCCCAGTGATTATTATCAAGTTCATAAAAAAAGTTAACACCAATCTGTCAGGAACTTCTCAAAAAAACAAAAGAAAAATTGGAAGCACTCCCCAGCCCATTTGATGAAGCCAGTATAACACTGACTAAAACTAGACAAAACTACAAGAGAAAATAGAAAAATGGAAACCAATATTTCATGTGAAGATAAATACAAAAATATTGAACAAAATACTAGCAAACGCTTATTTAGCACCACATAAAAAGGGTTAAACACATAGTAAATGACCAAATAAGATTTCTCCAAAGAATGTGAAATTGTTTCATAATATGAAAACCAATTAGTGAATAAACCATATTAATATAATAAAGAGCACAATTCATACTAATATCTTAACAGACTCAGAAAAAAATTGACAAAATACAACAGATTTTCATAATTAAAACAACTTCAAAACTATCAGTCTGATAAAGGGTGTCTATGAAAAACCCACTGCTAACACCACACTTTATGGTGAAAGACTGAAAGTTCTTGCCGAATATCAGATACAAAACAGGAAAGTCTGTCCATATCACTCCTACTCAACTAAAAGTTCTATATTTAGAAAGGAAATAGGGAAGAAAAATTTTAAAGCATCTCCAATGAATATGAAAACAATAATGTCTTTATTCTTATGGCATGATCTTGTATATTGAAATCTCTAAGAAAAATATAGATACAAAAAGCTAATCAAGCTAATAAACAAGTTCAACTGCATTGCAAGATACAAGAGCAGTATATTTAAAATCAATTGTATTTTTATATATTATCAATAAATAATCCTAAAAGAAAATTAAGAAAACAATTTCATTTACCATGCATAAAAATACTTTAGATAAAAACAAAATCATGAATTTCGCAGTAACCTGGATAGAATTCAAGTCTATAATACTGAGTGACCTCTCACAGAAACAAAGATCTGAGTATCACATGTTTTCACTCATATAGTGGACCTTGAACATCCAACGTAATACTATAAGAAAATGACTGACAGTGGTGGGAAACTAGGGGCACGGAGGGGAAGGGAGATGGGATTAATGGTAGTAAATATCTGTCTGGGGCCAAGGAGACACCTCTTATCAACAAGGGTGCCTGAACGAAGCATATTTGTATACCTAACCCTTAACTGTACCCCACAATATCATAATAAAAAATATTGATAAAAGTACTTTAGAAATAAATTGAACATATGAAGTACAAGATATGCACTGAAAATGTAGACTATTGTTGAAAGAAATTAAATATGTTGAAAAATGAATTACATGGTAAGAGACCTACATAAATAGTAAGACACTTCATATTTATGGATTGGTAGACAATATTGTTAAGACGGCAATACTCCCCAATTTGACCTACAGACTTAACCCAGTTGCTATCAAAATAGTGAGGTTGGACCAACAATTTCAGGGTAGTACCTACTTGATTACAAAACTCACAATAGAAAAAATTTGAGTCCTTTATATAGAGGAGGTACTGTCTGTGTAGACTACTAGATGGATGATAAATAAACCTTTCTTATCTGGGATCTCTGTTAAAGCTATCATACTTATGCCCTAACTAATACAATTGTCATTATCTCAGTGAATCTTCATTTTTAGAAATTCTATTTCTGAGCTCCCCCTCCTTCCTCCCAATACTAACTAAGAAGGTCATAAGAAGAGGCTCACATTTGTCCATTACTTTCCAGTAGCAGCAACTGGAAAGAAAGAAAAGTCTACTGAAATCTACTGCAGGTGAGGAACATGAGGTTGCATGCCGATTTGTTTCATTTTTTCATAGGCTGTTTTCCACTGTTGTTTTTTAGCACCATGATTCTGATAGTCCATGTCTCTGGGCTATATAGTGAATAATGACAAATGCTAAATTAAGCTCATATTAAAATGCTGAATAATGACAAATGCTAAATTAAGCTCATATTAAAATGCTTCCTGAAGTTGAAGATGACATATTTCTTCTTCCTACCCTTGACCAGCAATCTATTTCAAAGTCTTGATGGGAGGACTTACTATACTATTGTAAAGCCTATTGGGAAGCCGGTAACCCAAACTCTGTGTCATGTACCTTTCATTATCTTTCCTAAGATCAGAAAAAAAATCATGAACATTAAATAAAATCAAAAGATAGTTTAATTTCTTTTCTGATTCCCTGAGCTTAGTTACCGCATCTCTTCTGCTATTTCCAACATCCAGTAATTCCACATTTACTTATCTGTCCTGCCATTCAGCACAATCAAAATGAGAAGTGAAGATATTATTATGTACCTTTCTTATGGGTTATCTTGGGGAATCCCCATTCATAGGAAAAATATTAAACTTCTCTCAACTACACAGATATATAAGAAATAAGAAGAAAAGAACAAATGACTTTTTCTAATGTCTTAGGGGTGAAAAGAGACATTCTAGATGTTCTAAGTCAAGTTTTTATCATCCTTACAAAGATCCCCAATCAACTCTGTCATTGGTAATATGATCTCTTTGTTCTACATAATCTGGGAAGGAAATAGTTTTACAGAAAGAAAGCAGGTTTTAAAGATTGATGTTTCAAGTTATAGCTTCAACTTATCACATTGTATATCACCCTATTTTTCTGCCAAGATGGTGATGGAGTGGTAAAAATAGAGAAAGAAATGGAGCATTTAAAAGGTAAAAGTACAAAAGCATCAGATTTATCTCTTATTTTTTTTACACTTTCAAAATATTTTCCCAAGTCATTACTATAATATTTCTCAGTTATTTGTATGTATCTTCTCTTGGAATCACTTGCTTCAATAATCTAAAGAATATTCTCAGTGTGAGTTTGATGTCAACAGGGTGTAGTAACTAAAAACAATAATATATCTGTATTATATATGCTCACAAAATTTATTTATAAATGTCCAAAGCTATGGCAAACAAATATCTGCAGATCAGAGATACTATCTCTTGCAGGTCAAAAGAATGGATACTTAGAGAGATTAATGCTCAATTTCACATGTCAAATGTAAAAGCAGGTGACAAGGTAAAGCCATTGTCAAAGTAAGAAGCTAAGAAATAAATCCCAAGGCACTCTAAAAAATAAAGTGCACTTTCTTCAGGTTTTACCTACTTTGAGATAAAGGAACATCAGTAAAGAAAATAAGTGTTAAATTGAAACCTAAGACAAAAGTAGAAATCTTCAGGGCAGAAAAGAGAGGGCAAGAAAAGAAATGGAGAAAAAGGTAGGAATATGATCAACTGTTAAGGGAAAAGCAGAAGAAAATATTGTATTTGATTTCAAAGCACCTCAGGATATAATATCAGAGAATTTATATTGCTTATTTTTGCACACACAAATCTTGTGGTTTCATTTTCTGTGTGCATTCTCTAAAACTCAAAATATTTTGGCGAGGCTTGGTGGCTCAGCCTGTAATCCCAGCACTTTGGGAGGCAGAGGCGAGAGGATTGCCTGAGCCTGAGGGTTCGAGACCCGCCTGGGAAACTTGGGGAGACCTCGTCCCTACAATAAATCAAAAATTAGCCTGGCATGGTAGCATGTGCTTGTAGTTCTGGCTACTTGGAAGGCTGAGGTGGAAGGATCACTGGAGCCCAGCAGGTCGAGACTGTGGTGGCTGGGAGCGTGCCACTGCCCTCCAGCCTGGGTGACAGAGTGAGACTACAACTCAAAAAATGTATATATATTTTTTCCCAGTCTAGCTCTCTTTAAAAGACTACAGAGGACTATATCCAAGTGCCTATTGCCTATTCCAACTGCAGACCTCAAAGTGAGGGAGGTTATTCAGAGCAGATAAGACAGCTTAAAATAGGGTAAACATTCAGACATCTCTCTTATTATTACATGACCTTCAGCTGACTGACTATGCCCGATCACTTTGTGGGCTGGAATGTAGATTTATCGGTGCAGAATATCACAGAAACATTAGGGAATTACCCAAAACACAGACACGGTATTCTAAAAAATATCCACCCTCTTAGCTCATCAAGGGTGGAGAAATGGAAATCAAAACTTGTGACCAGATATCTGAAGCCTACCCTTTTAGTTCATGATTAGCCTAATGATCATTGTAAAAACATACACATATAAAGCTTCCTGTAAAGGGCAAATGCTCATTCTTTCTCATAAGACACACATGCCCATTGGGCATGACTCTTTATCTCTAATAAATTCTGTCTTAAACTATACTTGGATACGCTCTGAAATTATTTTATGTGATCAGTCAAAAGAACCCACAAAGAGTCACAAAGCACCCCATCCAGCAAAAAAAAAGATCTCAAATTCAGTATGTCCAAACCAGTATCCCTTACCTGTTTTCTTCCCAACTCCCTCTCTCCAAAATTTGCTTCATATTTTCATTTCTTTGGTGAAGGCTCGATCTTTTATTTCTTCTATTACAGACCATCTAACTGGTCTTCTTAACTCCCAACATATTTTCCTTAATCTAGCAGGTCTTGACCTTTGGTAGAATCATAGAATTGCTGTATCTAATTAGAGTAATAGATGTTTCCCCAACAAAAATATACATACGAGGTCTGACAATTAAGTTCACAAACTTGTCACCATGTGCTTATATTGGTAGCACTGCACAAAGAACTTGGCAAGGTTTCATATCCTTGGTATATCAGTGTCTCACAATTGTGTTAATGTAAACATGTGGTGGTGTCTTAGTTGAGTGGCATACATTATTGTTTTTGCAAGTTTTTGTGTGCCATCATGAGAATGTCAGAGCTTGAATTAGAGCAATAAGCAAACATTAAATTTCTTGTTAAACTTGGCAAGAGTGGAAGTGAACTCAGGAACATGTTAGTCCAAGTTTATGGGAGTAATGCCATGAAGAAAACAGCAGTATAGAAATGGATTAAACGTTTTTCTGAGCAGAGAGAAATTTACAATGATGAAGAGAGATCAAAAAAGCCAATAACAAGCAGAACTGATGAAAACATTGCAAATATTTGTCAAGGTGTGCATTAAAATTGTCGACTAACTATGAGAAGCATAGCAGATCACATAAACATTAATAGAGAAACAGGAAAATCTTAACGGAAAATCTTGGCATAAGAAAGGTGTGTGCAAAAATGGTCCTGAAGGAGCTCTTGCATCATGCCAGTGCCCCAGCTCACACAGCACTGTCTGTGAAGGTTCTTCAACCAGTAAACAAAAACTGAATTTGAATACCATCCCTACTCACCGGATCTGTCCCCCAATGATTTTTGTCTTTACCTGAAGATAGAGAAAATATTGAAAGGAAGACATTTTAATGAAACTCATGATGTCAAGTCTAATACAATGACAGCTCTGATGACCATTCCAGAAAAAGAGTTCTAAAATTGCTTTGACATTGGCATGGGTGCATAGCTTCTCAAGGGGAATGCTTCAGAGGTGACTATAGTGATATTCAGCAATGATGTATGCAGCATTTTTTCTAGGATTAGTTTGAAAACTTAATTTTCAGACCTCATATGTACTAAATACAAAAATTGTGCGCAAAATTTTAAAAAGATTATGTATACATGGACCCCATCCTTAAGCCCTCTTCCAGTTCTTAGACTTCAGATTAGCAATTCCTACCCTAAACCACTCTCAACCACTCTACCAGAATAATCAGAAAGAGGTAATCTGTAGTGCTTCTATTCTAGATGATATAATTTTAAATATTTAATATAGCATACAAGTGCTGTTGCTTTCCAATCTCCATATGCCCAGTCTCTCATTTGCCATTTATCCTCTTCTCTGGTTTAATTCACTTTAAATTTCTGGAAATTAACTCCCTAATAATTCTGCTACTTTACTCATGCTAGAAACATTCTTTATTGTAATGATCTACACACCTTTTCACATTTAAAGACAGCTTAGGCACAATATTCTCTAATTTAGTCTCATCAAATTTCCTTGTTTTACCTCCATCTTCTTCCTGGAACAATCATTTTTGTTGTTACTTCAGAATAGACCTACAGGTTTTTATAGAAACTCCCCCAAATCGTTGAATGATTAACTAAAATATCCCTGTGTTCACTGTCTTGAAAAGAATGGTGGAATGAGGAAGAGTATCTCTTCCTTTTCCCTTCCCTGGAGGAAGAAAAGGGAACATTGCTGACCAGAAACACAGTTTTTCTCATTACTCCAATCTATGATTCATTGTTTTCCCTTCCTTTCTTCTATAATCTAGTATAGAATGGGTAAAAATGTAAAAAATCGCTGCCTTACATTAAGTCCTTTAAGAGATACCTTCTTCCGTACTTAAATCTTTTCACGGGCTTACCAACTGCTTTGTGTGTTCTGTTAACTTTGTCATTTTACCTCAAAAGCCTCCCTTTTTGGTCACTGGGTCTCATTAAGTCCTTTGTTAGTGCTGAGATGTGTTTCCTCCTGCCTGTAACATATGCCATCATAAGACTTACATCCAATTCATAAGCTGGATAGAGAACAAAAACCAGGCCTTCTCACTCTACTTCTCCATTTATTCCTCCAAGCATCTATGCACAAATGTTTCTGTCCTTTTTAGTTCCATCCCCAGATCTCTCATACATATTAACTTGTGATCTTTGTTCTGTTTTCCAAGCATTCCCAAACATTCCTGTACTAGCAAAGGAATATATTCAGTTCAAATTCAAATCCCCACTACAGAACTATTCAGGCATTTGCCACATTTACAATGTATTATCTGTCTGCTTCACAAAGTATAACCTCATTAAGGCTAACAACTTCATTATCGGTTAGATATTCCAAAGCATCCAGCACATGATTGACACGTAAGGGTTAGAGTAGCCTTTAGAAGTACATTCCTGGAAAAATTAAATAAGATAATGTTTATAAAATAAGTACCTGGCATATAGTAAACATTAGCTTATTATTATAGCAGGTAATGATTAAATACTTGCTAATTGTCAAGGATAAATGTAAAATAAAAGACTTAAAATATCAACATTTCTTACAATTATATAGCTATAACAATACCAAAAAGATTTCTTTTTTCAGTTCTAACTTTCACATTTCTTATGTTTTTGAGGGCTTCAGGTGTCCTTGTGTCTTAAACAAAGACATTTCTTGGTAGGCATTCTTATAAAATAAAGAATCTCAGTAAGAATTACAAAAAATGTAATAGCTTATACCTTTTTACAGCTGGGCACAATTTCTTGAGGCTATACAGTATGTACTGCACAGAAAGAAATAGGAATAAAGCTGACACCTTAAAATTATGTCACTAAAAACATTAATAGCCTCAGGCAAGGAAAAAATAAAAATGTATAATGCATGTAAGAAATACAGTGAATTGAAGACTCAAAAAGCAATAATAATAAAAGTATGAGTATTATAGACCAACTTAGCAAATATCAATATCTCTGCTGCAGAAAACACTTAGATAAGCTATAAGAATACATGCCAGGATATATTTGGATAGACTCATTAATGTTTTTGGTAATTCTTTTTATGAAGCTAATATAGACCAGAACTGTGATTTTTCAACATTCCTTTTTTAGCAACATAATCTTTTGAAAAATATTTTATGTAAAACTTACTTACAATGCCACTACGTACAACAGGTTAGCATGCAAGACTACTATAGGTTCTTTTTGCTTACTTTCCTGCTTTCCAATAGTCCATCATCCAGAGAGTTCCCAGAGTAAATTGAATTACTTCTCTCTCCTACTTAAAACCATCCCATAGGTTTGTTATACATGTAGAATAAAAAGAAGGCATCTTACTCTGGCCTACAGAATCCCATGAGATCTGGTCCCGGTCAATTTTTCTAACTTTATCTCATGCCCCTTACCCATTATCTGCAATCTACGGGCACCTTCAGTCTTCATCATGTCAAGTTTAAAAATGTCTTTGGTTGCCAGGAGCAGTGGCTCACGCCTGTAATCCCAGCATTTTGGTAGGCCGAGGCGAGAGGTTTGCCTGAGTTCAGGAGTCTGAAACCAACTTGGGCAACTTGGTGAGACACTGTCTCTACAATAAAGCAAAAAAATTAGCTGGTCGCAGTGGTGCATGCCTGTGGTTCCCTGGAAGGCTGAGGAGGAAGAATAACCTGAGCAGGTTGAGGTTGCAGAGGCCATGAGCATGCCACTGCATTCCAGTCTGGGCAACAGAGTGAGACTCCTACTAAAAAAAAAAAAAAAAAAATTGTTTGAAATTTTGCCCTGGCTCTTTTCTCTGCCTAAGATATTCTTCTATATATTTTGTGCACTACTGGATTATTCCTGTCAATCTGTTTCTTACTTAAATGTTACCTCCTCAGAGAAACCCTTCCTGACCACCAAGATAATATAGCCACCCAATCACATTCAATCACAGAAACTTTAAGGGGAAGAAGTAGAGGTTAGGTAAATTTTTTATTTATTTATTTTTCTCTTTATCTAAAGCTTTAAGGAGTACAAATAGTTTTGGTTACATGGATGCATTATATATTGGCAAAGAAGTCTGGGCTTTAAGTGTACCCACAACCCCTACCTACCTGTGCATATTGTACTAAATAGGTACATCTTTCCACACCTCCCACTCTCCCTCTCTGAGTCTCCAAAGTCCATTACATCATTCTATAGGGCTTTGTAGATCCTTAATTTGGTGCCCACTTATAAGTGAGAATATGCAATATTTGATTTTTTTGTTCCTGTATTAGTTCACTGAGGATGATGTTATCTAATTCCATCCAAGTTGCTACAAAAGACATTTTATATGACTGAATAGTATCCCATACTATATTTTCATTATCCACCGATCATTTGATGAGCATTTAGGTTGATTCCACATCTTTACAATTGTGAATTGCCGAACACCCTTTTGAAACTCTCCATATGATACTTACCAGTCTTTTCATTTTTTATTTATTTTTATTTTTCTCCACTAAAATGACATTCTACGAGAATAGTAACCTTGTTTCTTTTATTCACTAATCTAGAAATAGCATCTTGAACAGTGCCTGGTACAGTAGGTACTGACTGAATGGATGAATAAAAGAAATAATTAATCAATGAATGATGGCCACCACACCCTCAATCTGCTGGGCTCAGGTTATTCTTCCTCCTCAACCTTCCAAGGAATCACAGGGCTCATCTCTATATCTTTATACTTTTTACCTTGTTTTTGCCCTCCTTGTATTTATTTTCATAATTCTGTATTCTGCCAAACACATTCTTTCAAGTACTCTGAGTTTTTAAAGTGCATACCTTTTCCAAATTCTTACACACTCTCAGAGTGAGGCATGCTAACCCTATAAATAGAGAAATGTTAAGTTTGTTTGTTGAGAAGAATCAGTTTCCATATTAAGCACAGCATTCCACAGCCATGAATGCCCATTCTTTCTTTTCTGTGTGAAAACATTTTCTGTTATGTAAACACGAGTTTCCAACCATATCAGTAGACAAAGACTGTGATCACTGTCAGTAGTCTCATCTTCACACATTAAGGATAATGAGAAATTGATTTGCTCCTGGCAGATCAGTTTGTTCCTTTAGCTTTCCTGTGATAGCAAGATGTAGAAGGAAACCAGATGGTTGTGACTAGGAGGAGAGATGGCTCTGGAAAATAAAAATGCATCAATGCAAATTTTGTGAGAAATACTGAATATTTGCAGATGACTTTTTTTTTACTCCTGTCTCCAGTTACATAAATTTTCAAGATATATATGATAGCGCTACTATTTCCAGATTTAGAAAAATACTCTGAATATATAATAGAATTTTATTATGAAAAGAGTACAAGACACTTTACTGATTATACTTCTATTTTCCAGCATTCTTATAATGTAGAGAGGAAACTGGAATCATGCACATGTGAATTTTTAGTTCCTTGTGGCTCCCCTTTTAGTCCTGTGACCTTGGTTAACTTAATGTGGATTAACCTCATTTCCTCACCTAAAAGTAAAAAGAATAATAGTTCTGTTATATAGTTACTATAAGTGCAAATATGTCAAGACCAAGCACACAATACTCAGAAATTACTAAAGAATTCTTGATTTTTTAGATAGAGAAGCAGAAACATGAACATTTAAGTCATAATATAATCATATATTCTATTTTTTTTTTTTTAATTTCTAGTTCAGGAGCATATCCATCTCAGCTCATCTTAGCTCTTTTACTTAACTGTTATTGGCTCCTCTACAACAATCCAATCCCCATCCAAACTTCCTTAAGGAATGCAACTCTAAATTATTTTGAAATAAATTATCTAGCCATGCAATAGTTCCTTTTGTACTGTGGTCATTTTTGTTCAATTTGTTGTGAGATTTTATTAGTATTATTTTATAAAAAGATCTCTTCACATGAATCCTTGGTTTCATAAACTCATGCTCACCGAAAAGCTACTGTGAGTTTTACATTTTCTTTCCTGCTTCTTTAAACACTCCCTTTTTACTTTACTCTTTACACAATCATTTAAATATACTGTAATATGTTCCCTCCTTTAAATTCATGAGCTTGTGTATCTTGCTAGTTAGTACTGTGTCTCTCTCTTTCTCTTCATGGGCAAAACTTCTTGAGTTTACTGCACATCCTATCGCTTTTTCTTCCTTTTCTCACATCTCACTTACTCTTCAAACTTCATCAATATAAATCCCGATCCCACTATTCCACCTAAACATTTATTGTTAGTTTCACTAATAATGTTAATTTTGCAATCAGTGAACCATTCACAAATTTCTTCTTGACTTTTTCCATCACTTGATATATTTGTCCACTTTTTCCTGTCTTTTTATTAACTTTTGTAACATTCAGCTTTAATCATTCTCCTACTACGTCTCTGAATATCTCTTCTCAGTATCTTAAGTCAGCTTCCTCCTCTCTGATTTTTAAATATGGAAAAATTTATGGAAGAATTTTTTTATTCTAAGTCCTCTTCTTCTATCAATCCTCATTCTTCTTCTTCTTTCTTTTTTTTTTTTTAGTTGGAGTCTCACTCTGTTGCCCAGACTGGAGTGCATTGGCCGCTCCCGGCCACCACAGCCTTGACCTGCTGGGCTCCAGCGATCCTTCTGCCTCAGCCTTCCGAGTAGCCAGAATTAAGGCATGCACTACCATGCCTGGCTGATTTTTTGATTTATTGTAGAGATGAGGTCTCACTGCCCAGGTGGGTCTCGAATCCACGGGCTCAGGCAATCAATTCTCATTCTTGTTTTAACTGAGTTAATCTACTTCTGGCTTCAATACTATTTTATATTGACTTCCAAATTTAGATTTCCAATATTTCTGAACTCTAAATCTATGCAATAAATTTCCTATATTATACTTAAATTTCCTGCAAGTATTTGACATTTAACATATTCAAAAATAAACTTTATTTTTTCTCCAAATCTGGTTCTTCTATAATCTTTTTCTTTTTTTTATAAATTGCACTGTCATCTAAACTCATTCTTGATTTTTACTCTACCATAAATGTAGCTATTACATTAAAAGAGTAAGCCTTCATAAAGTGATAGCAAAAAATTGACCTGGTACTTGGTCAAATCTGCTGTCTTTTTTCCATGCCCTTAAAATATCAAGTAGGTCATATGACTCTTTTGGCTACTTTTAAGTACTAAAACTCCTTCAATTATTTAATCTAATATCAGTCCCGTTTTGGTAACTGTTTATTCAGTCTAATAATATAGTAAGACTAAGAATTAAACTCTTCTTCTCAGATCTTATTTTAGTTGGAAATCAGTAGTGGAAGTGGTGTATAGTAGGCTTTTCCTATTCTCTCAACATGTAGCTCCCACCCCCATCCCTCAATCCCATGCCATCTCCTTGTTTCTCTGAGTTTAGAGATCATTTTGAATTAAGAGGCAGAAAAAGTCATGTTTGATTGGAACTGTCATCCTATGACTTTAGAACTCTTTGGACTTTCAGGCATACAAAAAAATCAGTGTTCTTCTCAACAAGTTCTTCAAAAATAAATACTGTTTGCTGTGAGTATATTATAAGAAATTGAAGGAAAATTGCACAGAAAAAAAAGAAAAGAAAAATCATTTTAAATGCCACTATCTATAAATACCGATTGTTAATATTATTCCAGCCATTTTCCTATACATGGACAGGAAGGACAGAAAGAAGAGTACAGGTTCTTGTTTACCTATTTAGCATTTATTATTCACTTATTCCAGTCTCAAAGTAGCCCGCATTCTTCAGGTATATACTCTTACTTTAGGCAAATAATACTTTCATATTATTAAGAAAATAGTTTCACCTACCCCACAGACCCTAGAATATACTTGGAGAGCCACTGACCCAGATATTTCAAAAATTATTAGACACAGTACCTTACTTGACATCGATACCGGAAGAGCCAAAGAATCATTGTAGCACCCTGCTAGAATGGAGCATGTGAAGGCCAAAAGTAAACGAAGTCTGAGTCTTCTTGGTGTAAGGAGCTACTCATCCAGTTGGAATAACATCTTCATTTGGGTTTTTAGACTATGTTTTAAGAGCTATGAGTGTGAGGAAGGTGAAGAAAAAAACCACCGAAAATGAATCACTTTTCCTTCATGAAAGTCAAGATATTACAGTTGAGGGAAGATGGCGGCAATTAGGGCCACTTTAAGGATGAAAAATTTGTACAGGAGAAGGTTCATTACATACCTCCATTTAATTTGCTAGTCTGAAGCTACTAGATTGGATAGTCATATGACTAGGTTGATCACACGACTCTTTTAATATAGTGGTCTAATATAATATTCTAAAATAAGAGACTATACTGGAGTAGATTTATTAAAGCGGTAGGCAAATGGCATGCAACTATTAATTTGATAATATTTTCTTCTCTCCCTTTAGAAATAATTTGCTTTAACATAAAATTGACAATAATACCTATTTGCCCTATGGATATTAACTTTGTTGTCCTCTGTTATAATATAGTCCAAAGACATCCGGGTGGTCTGGACAGATCACAGAACATCACAATGATCTATTATGACAATGACATACATCATGTTGATAAAATGGAATCAGCCTGTTGGAGGCTGTTCAAACACATGTACTCTAAAGGGTGAAAAATAAACTCTATGAAGACTCAAGGACCTGCCATTTAGTAAAGCTTTTAGTTACCCACTGGTCAGCGGCATTCTAATGGAACACACTTAAAAGACAAATTATTGCATCTCATACCTTTACTTACCTAACACAAACCAATCCCCCAAAGAGAAAGGAAACAAAGAAAAGTAAACAAAAAAGCTTAGCACCTGCTACACCTATTTGGATTTTGTAGACTTGAGGGATAGCACATTTTATGTTTGGTAATACTATTCTAGCCTATATACCTGAAGACATGAAAGATTGCTAATTTTAAGTGAGACCTGAAGTAAGGAAAGTCTCAGCTGCAGATCTGGGACTACAATGCAAACTGCCTTCTTCTTTGGCTACACAAATCCTCAAATCATCTAATATTGGAAGAGTCATATGGATGAAAAGATACAATATAGAGTTTATAACAAGCCCCAGCAGAAGAATCATCATGAGTTCCTTAGGATTCTAAAGTCAATGCAGGCCCTCTGCAACAGAAACATATGTGTTATTTAAGAAACAGATTCTGATATGCTGCTGGGTCCTCCTACTTAACTAAGAGACATTCGAAAACAATGACCTGACCGGGAAACACTGAGAATTCCATTGTATCATCCCTGGGTTCTGCAGAATTCCATTGTATCAGCCCTGGGTTCTGCTCCTTAAAGGTGACATCAAGGGTTTCATTGAATGATAAAGCTTTGGCTTCTACCTAGTCATTTTCAACATTTTGGTCCAGGACATGTATGACAGACTAGTGAGTCACCATCAGGCAGGATCATTAATGATAATTAGCAAGAGGTAAGATAAATTTTACAAAATAGAGTAAGGGAGAAATATGTGTAGAAATTACACTGGCCAAAAGAAAGGCTCAAATAAATAAAAGAAGAAAGTATAGAATAAAAGATTAAAGGAATAATGAAGCCACTGCAATACACAGGTAAACCTAAGTAACTAATGTAATTATGATTTGTAAATGAATACAAATACACACAAATACTAAATGGAACAGTACTAATAAAAAAATTGAATAATAATTCTGTTTAAAATATATTATGTGAGTAAAACTTAAAATCAAAGGAGAAAGGAATTTTAAAATTATTAATTACCTTACAAATGGAAACATTAGATACTGCTTCATTCTTGATGTTAAAAATTTAATATACATTCTTATAAAAGTGTAAGAAAAACTATGGTAGAAATTGAAATTTTGCAAAATCCCAAATACTTTTAGTAATAACATAAATATGATATGCTATGTATACAGAAAAAGATAGAAAATAAATGTCAAAAAGCATTTTATAAAAATCAAACTATTATTTTTTATCTTCAAATCTTGGAAAATTAGAATTACTAATATAGGAATAAACTGCTTTCCTCTTTTATAGATATATGTATACTTATAATTTAAATATAATGTTCAAAAAGAAAAGTGTTCACATCTTAATTATACTTAATTCTGCTTCTGTTCTCTGTCAGTCGCTA
This sequence comes from Carlito syrichta, assembly GCF_000164805.1. Taxonomy (NCBI): domain Eukaryota; kingdom Metazoa; phylum Chordata; class Mammalia; order Primates; family Tarsiidae; genus Carlito; species Carlito syrichta. Next base: position 251,069 of record NW_007246194.1, on the reverse strand, counting down.
CATTCATACTCTCCTCAAAGGTAACAACTTATGAAACTAAAACCAACATAGACAAGTATTGCTTTGAACTTCCTTGTGTATGCAGTGATATAGTACTTCATTTTTCTAAAATCTGGGCAATTTTCCACATGTTTATTAACAATTTAATTATTCCTTTTATAGAGGACCTGTTCAATACACTTGCTCACTTTTCTGTAATATCTATACTGATACCTTCTTCTTAAATCTGATTTTAGTTATTTATTCCTTTTTTTTCTATTTTGTTAATTTATGAATCAGTGCTGTCAGAAAGACCTGATGCTTGATTGATTAGTATGGTGACTCCAGTTAACAATAATCTGCATCAATCAATTTCAAAATAGCTAGAAGATAATAATATGATGGTTCCTAACATAAAGAAAAGGCAGGGATTTCCAGCAAGATGGCAATGGGACAAGTCAGTGAGCTTCTCTGCATAAGTAAGTGTCCATAAAGACTCTCTGCATGAGCGGGTGTTTGCGGGTGGGTGAGTGAAAGTCCATCTGAGGGGAAACTTGGGTTCATGCACCCAAGAATCTCCTCCAGAGGTGACTGCAACCCCCTGTCCCCCACTACCCTGAGATTGGAGCTGCCAGCAGGCAGGATCATCTGCTGTTCTTGGGACTCTCCTGAGAAGAGCTTGAGGAATGCAGCTGATTCTCATTCTGGCAGCAGGCCCACACCATCACCTATGACAGCAAAGTGGCTGGAGCCCAGATCCAACCTTTGGAGAGAGAAGATGGGAGAGAGCTGGAGAGGAGCCCCACCACCGGTGAAACACCAACAGGAGCCACTCTCACTATCTCAGGACCAGGCAGAGACCTGCATTGCCTCACCCAGCTTCATCAGACTCGAAGAGTGGGTCAGACAGAGACACGTCAGATGTAAGTGGAGACTCAACAGGCAGTAAGCCGGATAAAACCAGATCTGATTCACCCTCCTCCCACAGTAGGCCTGGGGCATCTGACCCACCCTGAAAGCAACCCTATCAGCCTGTGCTGAGAGCAGAGGGGAGAGCTGAGATCAGAGCCAAAAGAAAGTTGGACTTACAGGAAAGACCTCGGAATGAGTTTCGATTTTTTGTCTGTTTTTTTTTTTTAACTTTTAATTTTTTTATTTTAAAGATGTGGAGTACAATTCAGGGTTAGGCACACAAATATTCATTATGCAGGTACCCTTGTTGGTAAGGTATGACCCCTCTTCCCCAGGCAGATTCCCACTACTGCCAATCTGGCCTCCCCGCCCCCACCCCAACCCCTGCAGCTTCCTGCTACTGTCAATCCTTTTCTTATAGTATTAACAATAGTTGTTCAAGGTCCGTTTATGAGTGAGAACAAGTGATACTCAGTTCTTTGTTTCTGTGAAAAATCACTCAGTATTATAGATCCTAAGTCCATCCAGGTTGCTACGAAGTTCATGATTTTGTTCTTCATTTTGGCTGCATAATATTACATTGTGTATATGTACCACATTTTTTAAAATCCAATCCTTTTTTGATGGGCAGCACGATTGGTTCCATGTTCTTTCTGTTGTGAACAACACTGCAATAAACATGCATGTGCAGTTACCATTTTTATAGAGTGATTTGAGTTCTTCTGGGTAGATTCCCTGTAGGAAGACTGCAGAGTTGTGTGGAAGGTTGATTTTTAGAACTTTTAGGAATCCCCACACATTTTCCACAGAGGCTGTACTAGTTTACACTCCCACCAACAATGTATAAGTATTCCCTTTTCACCACATTCTCTCCAGCATCTGTTATTTTTTGAGTTATTGATGATGGCCATCCTGACTGGAGCTAGGTGGTATCTCAATGTAGTTTTAATTTGCATTTCTTTGATGATTAGTGAGGTTGAGCATTTTTTTCATTTATCTGTTGACTGCTTGTATGCCTTCTTTTGAGAACTGTCTATTCATATCTTTTGCCCACTTTGTTTGTTTTGCTCATTTTTTCTTGTTTGTTTGTTTTGGGTTTTTTCTCTCTTTCTGTTTTTGATTATGTTTTCATTTTTGTTTTGTTTCTGTTATTTTATTGATTGTTTTTTTAGACAGTCTGTTTGTGTATGGGTATTTTTCAGAAAGAGTACATTCATAGGATCTTTTTGTAGGTTTGTGTGTTTGTATGATTGTATGTTTTAAAAAATCTTTTCTGTCTTTGTTTGTGTCTCTTTCCATTTGTTAGTTGGCATGCCTGTCTGTTTTCCCTCTTATTCTTCTTTCTCTCTCTCTAGCTTCCTCTCATCCCTTTCCTTCCTTTTTCCATTATTTTCCTTTTTTAACCTTTTTTGCTTTCAGGGAGCAAAGCTATACCCCTGCTGCATGGACAGATTTTAAGGCAGTGGGAAGTGGGTTTCAGGTGGCCCATACACCTGTCAATGGATACTGAGATCTGCATATAGTTTCCAAATCACAGTTCCCCCCCTCAATTAAATCAAAAGCTGCAAAAAGTACAGCTTCTCACCCACACTCCAGCTTCAGAATTGAACAAAGCCAGAGGGTTCACATAAGGAAGAAAAAGAAATTGAGCAAAAAAAGTTAAAGCCATCCCCCCATCCCTGAATAGCAGAATTAAAGAAGAGGTGAAAAAAAGAGGGGAAGAAAATATATGCAAATGAAGAAAAAGCCAAAAGAAGATCAATTTCACACAGACCCCTGGGAGATCAGACACTGAGAATACAGACTTCAGAATGCAAACAATTAAGAGCCTCCAGAATGAATGCTTTCAAATCACAAACACAGATATCAAGACATTAATGAAAGAATAAATAGAATTGAGAAGCAATACAAGGAAATAATGAAAGGGTTGATAACTGAGACAATAGCAATAAAGAATGCAGTGAATGAATAAATAGCAAACTGCTAAGTGTAGAAAGCAGAATTAGCCAAGCAGAAAAAAGAATCTCAGAGTTTGAGGACCAAAATATGGAACTAACCCAAACAGTTAAAAACAGAAAAGAAGCTTAAAAAAAGAATGAAACCGTCAAGTGTTGAGTGATTATATCAAGAGGTCAAGCCTAAGATTAATTGGTCTTCCTGAGGCAGAATGAGAGATAGAGAACACCATGGAACAAACATTCCATGAAATTATCCAAGAAAACTTCCCTCATCTGATCAGTGACATGACCATTCAAACCCAGGAGGTTCAGAGAACCCCTGCAGGACAGAAAATGAGAAAACTAACTTCTAAACACATAGTAATTCACCTACACAAAGTAGGTATAAAAGAAAAAAAATCCTAAAGGCATCAAGAGAAAAAGCACAGATAACCTAATGGGGAAGACCAATTAGAATAACAGCAGATTTATCTACAGAAACACTTCAGACTAGAAGAGCTTGAAGGCTAATCTTCAAAGTTCTCAAAGATAACAATTTCTACCAAGAATTACCTACTCAGCTAAGGTAAGCTTCATCAGTGATGGAGAATTAAAATCTTTCCCAAACATTTGATACCTAAGAGCTTATTCTGCCTCCAGACCAGCTCTACAAGAAACACTTAAAAAAGTGTTTAACATAGAAGAAAGGAAAAAAAGAACGACAATGCCCTTCACAAGAATGCAGGAAAAAGATTGTAAATACACATGAATCATCTGAGAAAGCAAACGAAAGACAACAAACAAACAGCAACAACAACAAGAAACTCTATAAGAACATCATGACAGGGATAAACTCTCACATTTGAATAATTAGTCTGAATGTAAATGGACTAAATGCACCAATGAAAAACATAGAATGGCAAAATGGATAAAATATTATAAGGCAACAATATAGTGTCTCAAAGAGACTCATCTCAGCAGAAAGGACACTCACAGACTCAAAGTAAGAGGATAGGAAACAAAATTTAGGTGAAAGGAACACAACAGAAAGCAGGAGTCATGATCTTAATATCAGGCAAAATACTCTTTGAGCTATCAGAAATTACAAAAATACAGAAGGTCACTACATAATGAAAAAGGTTCACTCTATCCACAAAAAATATCTATCCTAAACATATATGTACCCAACATAGAAGCACTAACTTTAATAAAGTGGTTTCTAGATAAACTTAAAAAAGATATTGACTCCAACATCATCATAGCTAGGGACTTAAATACTCAACTCACAATGCTAGACAGATCAAGACAGAAAATCAACAAGGAGATTCAAAACCTCAACATGACACTTGACCAAACACACTTAATTGATATCTATAGAATACTCCATTCAACAACCACGGAATATATGTTTTACTCATCACCACATGGAATGTACTCTATGATTGACCACATCCTCAGCCATAAATCAAGCATAAACAAATTTCTTAAGATTGAAATTCTGCCATGCACCTTTTCAGACCACAGTGGAAAAAAAAATAAATATCAACACCAACTATGTTTCCCCAAAACCCTCAAAGATGGATACCAAACAGCATGATGCTAAGATACTCCTGGGTTAACATGGAAATCAAAACAGAGAATAAAAGATACCTGGAAACAAATGAAAATGAAGACATATCTTACTAAAACTTTTGGGATGCCATGAAAGCAATACTAAGAGGGCAATTCATATCTCTATGAATACACATGAAGAAAATGGAAAGATCACAAGTTAGCAGCATAGCAAAGCACCTGAGGAAACTGGAAAAACAATACCACCAAAACCCTACCTTGAGCAGAAAAATCTAGATCATCAAAATAAGAGCCCAAATTCAGGGCATAGAAAGCAAAAGATAATACAAAAAAATCAATGAAACAAAAAGCTCGTTCTTTGAAAGGATTACAAGATTGATGATCCCCTAGCTGAACTCACCAAGAAAAAGAGAGAAAAAGCTCAAATAAACACAAGCAGAAATGCGAAAGATCAAATCACAATGGACTAAGAAGTAATACAAAAGATTATCAGAGATTACTATGTATAATTGTATGGAAACAAACTTGAAAAATAAAGGAAATGGAGCACTTTCTGATCACACAATTTCCCCAGTTTAAAACAAGAAGAAATCAAGACCCTAAATAGACCAATAACAATCCAAGAAATCGACTATGTCATAAGAAAACTACCTACATAAAAACACCCCAGGACCAGATGGCTGTTCATCAGAATTCTAAAAAAATGCAAAGAGGAACTGATACCAATCCTATTGAAAGTATTCCAGGTGATTGAGAAAGACAGAACATCCCTAAATCTTTTTACACAGCTAACATCACATTGATACCCAAATCAGGTAAAGATTCAACAAAGAAAAAGAACTGCAGGCCAATATCCTTGATGAACGTAGATGCCAAAATTCTCAACAAGATCCTAGCAAGTCAGATTCAACAACAAATCTCAAAAATCATCCACTGTGACCAAGTAGGCTTCATCCCTGGGATACTGGCCTGGTTCAACCTTCATAATACCATAAACATAATTAAATACATCAACAGATGTAAAAATAAAAACCACATGATTATATCAATAGACATGGTAAAAACTTTTGATAAAATGCAGCACCCCTTCTTGACAATAACCCTCAAACACCTAGACATAGATGGAATATACCTCAACATAGAGCCATCAACAAGAAACCCACAGCCACTATATTGCTAAACAGACAGAAATTGGAACCATTTTCCCTGAAAACCAGAACAAGACAAAAATGTCCACTCATACTCCTCCTTTTCAACATAGTTTTGTAAGTACTAGCTACAGCAATCAGACAAGAGTAGGAGATCTGCCTATCCAAATATGATAAGACAAAGTCAAGTTATCCCTCTTTGCAAACAACATGATGCTGTATCTCAAGAACCCAAGAGAATTTGTCAGAAACCTCCTAGCACTGATAAAGAACTTTGACAAAGTCTCAGGCTATAAAATAAATGTGCAAAAGACAGTTGCATTTCTATACACTAACAATAAACAAACAGAAGCCTAAATAAAAAGGAAATGGAGGACTTTCTGATCACACAACCACCCCAGGTTGAAACAAGAAGAAATCGAGACCCAAAACTGAACCAATAACTATCCAAGAAATTGACAATATCATAAGAAATGCAAATTAAAACTACAGTGAGATACCACCTAACTCCAGTCAGGATGGCCATCATCAATATTTCAAAAAACAACAGATGCTGGAGAGAATGCAGTGGAAAGAGAACACTTTTACACTGTTGGTGGAATCCTTTAGATTCCTAAAGGATCTAAAAATTCACCTTCCACACAACCCTGCAATCTCCCTACTGGAAATATACCCAAAAGAACTGAAATCATCCCTATAAAAAACATACCCGCACACGTATGTTTATCACAGCATCACAAGTGCCACATAAAAAATCAAATACTTTGGCATCTTCCTAACCAGAGACATGAACGATGTTTACAGTGAAAATTACAAAACACTGCTCAAAGAAACCAAAGATGACACAAACAAATGGAAAAATATTCCCTGATCATGGATTAGAAGAATCAGCATCGATAAGATGTCCATCGTACCCAAGGCAATCTACAGATTTAACGCAATACCCATTAAATTACCAGCAACATTTTTCTCAGACCTGGAAACCACAATGCAGGATTTCATGTGGAAACATAAATGACCATGAATAAAATAATCCTCAGCTAAAAAAAAAAAAGCAAGAAGTATCGCATTCCCAGACTTTAAACTTTATTATAAAGCTACAATCATCAAAACAACCTGGTACTGGTACAAGAACAGGCAAATACACCAATGGAACAGGATGGAGATTCCAGAAGCAAAACCTCAATTTCTCAACTAACTCATCTTCGACAAAGCCTCCACTACTAACCACAGGGGTGAGGAGAACCTATTTAGTAAATGGGGCTGAGAAAACTGACTGAACACATGCAAAAGATCTCTACACAAAAATCAACTCTATATGTATCAAAGACCTAAAAGTAAAACCTTGAAGTATAATAACCTTAGAAAATGCAGGAGACACCCTTATGGAAATTGGAACTGGCAGCCAATTCTTTATCAAAACCCCAAGTGTACGTACCATAAGACATAAGATGGAAAAGTGGGACCCCATCAAACTGACAATCTTCTGCAAAACCAAAGAAATCATCAAGTGAGTGAGGATACAGTCCACAGACTGGGAAAAAATATTTGCCAACTGTATGTTTGACAAAGGCCTAACATCTAGGATCTACAAGGAGCTGAAGCATGCTGGAAAAAAAAAAAAAAACAGCTCCATTAGAAAGTGGGCAAAAGATATGCATAAACACTTCTCAAAAGAAGACGTGGGAGCAACCAACAGATACATAAAAAATGCTAAGCCTCACTCATCATCAAAGAAATGCAAATTAAAACTACACTGAGATACCATCTAACTCCAGTCAGGATGGCCATCATCAGTAACTCAAAAACAACAGATGCTAGAGAGGATGCGGTGAAAAGACAACACTTCTACACTGTTGGTGGGAGTGTAAACTAGTACAGCCTCTGTGGAAAACAGATTAGCAATATCTAAAAGATCTAAAAATCAACTTTCCAATGACCCTACAATCCCTCTATTGGAAATCTACCCAAAAGAACTCAATTCATTCTAAAAAAGATACCTGCACACATGCTTATTGCAGCATTGTTCATAGTAGCAAGAACATGGAACCAACCATGCTGCTCATCAAAAGAGGACTGGATAAAAAGAATGTGGTACATATACATAATGGACTATTACGCAGCCATAAAGAAAGACAAAATCATATACTTCATACACAGCAACCTGGATGGACTTCAAGTCGATAATACTAAGTGACGTATCACAGAAACAAAGAAATGAGTATCACATGTTCTCGCTCATAAGCAGACCTTGAATAATATTGCACTACTATGAGAAAAGGATTGGCAGTAGTGGGAAACTGCCCAGGTGTGGGGGGGGTGGGGCAGGTGGGACTGGCAGTAATGGGAATCTGCCAGGAGAGGGGGGACACACTTCATCAACAAGGGTACCTGGATAATGAACATTTGTATACCTAACCCTGAAATGCACAACACACCTTTAAAATAAAAAAATTAAAATAGAAAAAAGAAAAAAAACAAAAGAAAAGAAAAGATAAATAGTTAAGGTGATAGTTATCCCAATTATCCTGATTTTATTATATGAATGTATCAAATTATCATGACAACAAAAATATGTACATCTAATATGTATCAATGAAAATATTAAAAATAACTATATATTGTATAAAATAATGCACTTTTAGCTTTGTACATTTTCTTTCTTTCTCATTTATTTTTGCTCTTCTATTTTCTTCCTTCATCTTTATTGGGTCTAATTTGCTATTCTTTTTCTAACTTCTTAAGATGGCCACTTTAATGAATAATTTTCAAATGTTCTTTTTTTCTTTTTTCTTTTTTGAATTGGAATCTCATGCTTTTACTTGTATCCCATATATTTATATGCCAAATTTTTATTATCCAGTTCAAAATATTTTCAATACCCACTATTTTTAACATATTTGATTTATAGATAATTTATAAGTGTATTTCTTGATTTACAAATGTTTGGAAATCTTCCAATTTTTTTTGTTCTTTACTTCTAGCTTAATAGCACTGTTATTAGATAAGATACCCTATTTAATTTAATTCAGTTTTTAAAACTCATCTTTTTTAAAGGACTCAATTTTTAGAGCAGTTTTAGGTTCACAGAAAAATTAAGTGGAAAGAAGAGAGAATTCCCATATAGTAAGATACTTCCACATACATACAACATCCTTCACTATCAATATTCTGCATCACACTAATACATTTGTCCAGTCAACAAACCTACATTAAAATTTTTTTCGATTTGCTTTTTGCCCTCATTCTTTAGTCAATTTTTATAAATATCCTATGTGCGACTAAAGAATATACATTTTGAAATTGTCGATTATGGTGCTTTGTGTATGTCAATAGGGCAAATTTGTTTTTTGTTTGTTATCTAATTTTTAATTTTAAACATATGGGGTATAATTCAGGGTTAGGTATACAAATGGTCATTATACAGGTACTGTTGTTGATGAGGTGTGCCACCCTCTCCCCTGGAAGTTTCCCTCAACTGACAATCCCACTCTTCTTTCCCTGGCAGTTCCCCACTACTACCAATTCCTTTCTTATAGTATTATGATAACTGTCCAAGATCCTCTTATGAGTAAGAATATATGGTATTCTGTTCTTTGTTTCTGTGATAGATCACTGAGTATGATAGATTCTAAATCAATTCAAGTTGCTGTGAAGTTCATATGTTTGTCCTTCTTTATGGCTGCATAATATTCCATTGTGTATATGTACCAAAAATTTTTTATCCAGTCCAGATTCAATGGGCAGCATGGTTGGTTCCATGTTTTTGCTATTGTGAATAGAGTTGCAACAAACATACATGTGCAGGTATCTTTTTTGTAAAATGATTTGAGTTGTTCAGGGTATATTCCCAATAGGGGGATTGCTAGAAAGTCAATTTCTAGGTCTTTCACAAATCACCACACTGTCTTCCAAAGAGGTTGTACTAGTTTGCATTCCCACCGGCAGTGTAGATTTGTTAATTATGGTCTTTAAATCTTCTATATCCTTTCCTATTTTTGTTTATTTCTCTCAGTTACTAAAATATATATATTATAATATCTAACTATAATTTTGTATTTTTTTTCTTGTCTCAGTTTGGATAACTTGGCTACCTATAATACTTTCTTTGCCTCACATTTACTTTACCTGATATTCATAGACTAAACTTTCCAAATCATTTATTTTACATTTTCAGGTGTTTTTGAAAAATTTAAAGTGTATCTTTTGTTACCAGCATATTTTGAGTGTTTGATTTTTGTTCTGCCTGACAATTTTGATCCTTAAATTGGAGTATGTAGTTCATTTATATTTAAAATCATTGCTATGCGTTTGGAGTTAAATCTATAATCATTTTACTTGTTTTATATTGGCACTTCCTCCTTTATGTTTCTTTTTTATTATAAATAGGTGTTGGATTCAGTCAAAGCTTTATTGGAATTTACCAAGATTACCATATGGAAGTCAGCAAAGAGACAGGAAGGAAAAAAACAAGCACCTGTTCCTGTTAATCAGGATAGCTTGGTTTGTGCTGCATTAACAAACAACTGCCAAATCATAATAGTTTGAAATAACAAATATATATATATTTGCTTATACTTTGTATCCTTAGAGTTTCAGTGGAAGTCTCTGCTTCTGGCATTCTCACTCCGGGGAGATATAGTTTCCAACATTTGCAAAGCAAATGGTTATCATGACAACATAAAAGGAGTATGGGTATGTTTAAGCCAACTCAAATACTTCTTTCTGGAAGTGACATATTTAAATCACTTACTTTAATTACTGTCACTTCTTAGGTCAAGGCAAATAACCAAATATTTTTTTCTGGAAGTGACACATTTAAATCACTTACTTTAAATACTATCACTTTTTAGGCCAAGGCAAATAACATGGCCTCACAGGGTAAGAAAATGTGAATCTGCCCAATGATTGGAAGTAGAAGGGAACTAAATAGCAGTGAATAGTTAGAATGCCCTTAACAATGTCTGACTGGAGTTTCTTATTTTAAGTGGATAGAAAAACAATGCACCATGAATGCAATCAGTTCAAGGTATGAGTTTAATCTAGAAAACAGTGGGGAATCAGTGTAATTTTGAAAGGGAATGACATCTACAAGTAGATCCCTTTTATCCTTTTATCAAAAGCTTGTAATGGCATAATCTTCTCACTTTAAATGTCTTTCCAGAAATAATAACAGAAGCAAAAATATTTCTAAAAATTAATCCACATTATTAAATAAGTTTTTGATTGTAAAACATTTGTAATGTACATATTACTAATCTATAAACAACTGTCTAAATATGAACTTGTTTGATAGACTAGACAATAGGGAGCACAAAAATGAATCCTGAATAATTCTTCTTTTTCTTTCTTACTTCAATTAATTATATCTATACAATTAATTGTTTAATATTTGAGTTTATAAATTTTGTGGTAAGCCAAGTCATTTATTCATTCAATGAATATTTACTTAGTTTCTCCTATGTGCAAGGCATTACTCTAGGTAGGAACTCAAGATTCAGTGGAGGAAAAACAAAAATTCTGCGTCAACAATTATATATTCTCATGTTTAAACAGCTTAAGTTTTTGTCCAGAAAAAAATACAGTTTCTTTTAACATCTGTTTTCTTGCCTTGAAAATTTTCAATGGTCATTTTACTACTGGTTATATTTTTTAAAACTTCAATCTTGAAGTTTAGAGAAAGGTTTGCTGTCAAAATCTTTACTTACTTTTCCTGTAAATATATATATATATTCTGGCCACCGCAGCCTCACCTGCTGGGCTCCGGCGATCCTTCCACCTCAGGCTTCCGAGTAGCTGGAATTACAGGCATGCACTAACACGCCCGGCTGATTTTTTGATTTATTGTAGAGATGAGGTCTCGCTGCCCAGGCGGGTCTCCAACCCACGGGCTCAGGCAATCCACTCACCTCAGCCTCCCAAAGGCGTGGGATTACAGGCTGAGCCACCGAGCCCGGCTATAAATATATTTTTAAGTGTGATTCGGAGTTCAAAAACATGTTATTTATTCTTTATTGGCTTATACCTAAGGAAAACATGCTAAAATAAAGAAGCAGTAATTTTAGTAGCTTTTGAGAAACTACCTGAGTCGCTTTACCTAATCATTTAACTTTATGATTAACAAAAGTATTTAGAAACATTAATTCTGTCAAATACATAGAATCAAACACAACAAGATTTACCTCCTAGTCTGTTGATGTACTATTATAAAATTTGAATAGAAAACTAATAACTTCTAATCCAAAATATATCTTGGCAGCAAGTCATTCAAAATAAAAATCACAGTCTAAATCAGAAGCTGGTCAATAAAATAAGTTACAATTCAACTGTAGCTATAATAATCTCAGATGGGACTATTCAGCTTTCCACTTTAGACTTCAAGTCAAGCAAACTCATCTGTGATGCATATTAAAGATATTGTCAAAGGTAACAGGGGAGGGAGGAGGAAAAAAAGGAGGGTACCTATCTGAATTACAATATTCAGAAATCAAGTGGAAGACTCTTCTTAGAGAGATTTTATGTTCTTTTTAAAGAAAAAGTGATCAAAGTTGATCAATTTTGGTTACAGCAGCAGGAATCTATAAGTAGAATCAACAATTTTGTAGCTGAGTAAATTTTTTTTATCAAAAAAAAAATGTATTTAGGTTAAAGAATTACCTTAGATAACCACCAGGAATATTCACTGAGTTTTAGAGAAACAGTGAAGCCTGATTAGTTTTCTTCTGATTTATTATGAGAACCATTGTGCTTGGTCATCTGAACCAAGAGGACTAGTAGAGGACTCTACTACCCATACCCAAACATATTATGAATGGATCACAGTGAATCTGGGAAAAGTGACAGCTAGGAATGATTTATCAGCTTGTCTTAAAGAGAAATACAGAACTTTCTCAAACTGCTAGTAAATATATTATGACCAGCCTAAAATAAATCCTATGATAAGGAACAGAGAATAGTCTGTAGAAATAGAGATATTGACAAAATAAGACTGAGAGTAAAAGTGAGAGAGAGAGCAAGGGAAATTATCTGTAGAACACCAAATGTCCCATGTACAGCATGCATGCTTTTCCTACACTGTGATCAATCTTCCCAAAAATAATCCTGCCAGGTTGGTATTATTATATTTATTTTGCGATAAGTTAACTAAGTCCTTAGAGTTAGTGATAGATCAGTTTGACACCAAAGTATGATCTATTTCTCCTACAACTTGCCACTTTACTAATGAAAAGTATTACTTTATACACTAACTAATATTTCTTATTTGTCTGTATTTATCCAGAATCTCCTTTCTACATTTAATTTTTAAGTCATGGCTAGGTTTACTTTTTATTTTTATTTTTTGATTCTACCTTCACCACATCTGACTTGAAACACTGAAATAAATATCCAAATCTTAAAAAATAAAATCAAAGCTCCTTATACCAACTCTGCAGTCTGAGTTCAGTCACTATTCCAATCTTTTACCATTTTCTGGAAATGACATACATTCTCTCTCTTCCCCCATAGTTTACTTGTTAAAAAACCTAATCAAGCCTTCATTTGAGAGGTTTTGTTCACTCTTTCTGTTTGGGCTGTGAACAGCATGTGTCCCTAGTTTATTGAGTTGGAGAAATACAGCAAACAAAACTGGGCCTCTAGAATTCTATTTTCTAGAAATTTGGAATTGGAACTGAGAAATTCTATCTCAAAAATTTGGACTGGAGCCAAAGACTGAGGTAAGACATGTGTTCAGAGAGAGGAAGAAAGAGAAGTGGTTGTTTATTGAAAAGTAGAAATGAAAGGATATTGAAAGAGAAAGGAGAGGAAAAGAGTACTTTATTATGGATTGTTAGGACCTTTTTATTGCCTCTACTAGTCCCTCTAGCCCAAGCATTCTCAATGACAGCATTATCATTTCCAAGGGAACAACTGGTTTTTGGCAGGATGAAGGCAACAAAACTTTAGATTTTGTGATAATTTTTACTCTTCAAAGCTTAAATCTACCTGAAAAAAATTATTCATTACTATTTTATTTTGCAAGGCAGGAGATGGTTGGGAAAGACTATTTTTAAAATCTCCTTGGAAGATGATAGAGAAAAAGTTTAAAATAGTATGTTAGCCTCTTATTTATTTAGTTTACAATAAATAGCGAATACTACTTATATGCCAAACACTATTCCGGGCACCTGGGATATAATGGTAAATGAATCTGCAAAGTTCTTGTCCTGGTGGAAGCTTCATTCATGTTCCAGAAGACATTCCAGTGTCTCTTAAATAAATTTTATTATTTTTTTAAAAATTGCCTAGATACTCTTATTTGAAAGCAAATTCTTGACCAAGACAATAAGCTATCTTCCCAGCCAACCAGGGAGATATTTAATCTGATTTTACATGTAACTTCTTTGACTTTGATGATTACAGCTATACTTTATTAAACACTTTCTATGAATCAGATAATTAATATAAATTACTTTCAATTCTTGTCAAAAGTCATGAAATAAGTATGCTTTTTGCTATTTTAAAGTTGAAAGAATTGAGATTCAAAGAGACTAATTTATTTAAGACTTCATAGCTAGTAAATAAAGGAACTGGGATTTTGTTATTAGTACTGTCAGGTCCTAAAATGATGCTTTTTATTCTATATTATACTGCTTTTTACATGCCTAAGCACTGTGTCTAAGCAAAATTAAGACATCTATGTGAATTTTTCATGTCTCCTCAATCTTTAATGAGTCATTAAACTTCTCTGAGTTTTAGTTTCTCATCTATATATTCTGAGAAATAATGTCGAAATATGGGAGATGATGTCTTCACCTAAAATTGTTATTGTTCACTTCTTCCGGGTCTGTGATACAATTAAACTAAAGCATAAAGACCTCATCAATGATTTCTCAATGTAATACCACACATACAAATGTTACCTTACAACTTAGGAAGCTCCCCACTAGAAAGGAGTCCAGTATTCTAACTTCAATTTTAGAAGTTTATTACTGTTGTATTTTTTCTGCTGTTCAGTTAATTATAATAGAACTCATTGTTTTTTGTATGATATAGATAATTGTTTCATAAATCTTGTATAGTTGAAGTTTTTCCATGAGATACTACTACACTTCATTTGCTTTGGACAATACTTAAATCATGTTTTTAAAAATTATACTTTTACTTTTAAGTAACAAATATAAAAAGTCAGCATACTGCCAAAGAGGCTGGAAAATGATTAATGGAGAAGAGAACAGTTCTCTCTCTCTTTTCTTCTCTCCCCCCTTTCTTTTTTCTTTGTTAATAAAAACATTAATCTTCATGGTGACTCTGTAAGGTACATTATTATTATCTCTCTAACAATGACAAAAATGAAGCACAAAGACATTACGACCAAAAAAAAATTAAGTAGCTAATGCCCTAATTATCAGAGTCAAAATGTATGCATGTGAGTACGTAGCTCTAAAGCCCATGCTTCTTTCCTACCAAAACTCATTGTCTTCTAGAATTTCAAAGTAAAATTCACTCCCCACAAAGGGAGACATCCTTCTATTTGCTCAAGTTTGAATCATCAATTCTTTATGGCACTTGAATTTATGAAAATAAATTCTCTCTTGTGCCCACATTTTTACTTTTTCTTTTTATTTTGTTCAGCCCTCCAGCAAAGCAATTCATGGTAAAGGCAAAAGTAACATTTGCACTTATTTTGTTTCAGGACAAAATAATTTATTTTAGGAAACATATATGATAGTGCAGAAATTGGATATTTTAAATGAGTTCATACTTGTGTTTAAATACAAACGTAAAGTACATTTTAAAGGAAAAAAATTGCCTTGACTATATCAAGCTTTCTTATGTGGCCCACCACCTTGCAGAAGGGGGATGGTTTTCCAATTGCTTTCCCAATAAAGTTCTGCATTTTATATGTTTCTTGTCTCAAAGACATATGGATATGTAACCAATAGTATAGAATATTCAAAATTCAGATCTCTGTTATAAAATTCAAGTATAATTTAAATCTAATCCAATGCCTGTTTAAAACACACATAAGACCACACACAGGAATATATATCAATTCCTCTAGGGTACTATTTCTTTAAAAGTAGGCCACCTATATTGCATTCTTATAGAGTACTTATCAAATAAAAAGGTAAATTCTATAGTTTAGCCCAATTCACTTAGTCAAACTATCTGGGAATTGGGTCTGGGATTCAGCTCTTGAATGAATAAGCTCTCTGGGTAATTCTGATGCATTGTCACCTATTCGAAGTCTTTTGTGTTTTGTTTGTTTGTTTGCTTTTTTAATATGGTATTGGCATTTATACAAAATGATATACTTAGATAATATTAGCCCTGTAGGAATAGTACCAACTGAGTAATAATTTACTATGTAGATTTATTTTGTAAATGGCATAGACAGGATATGTTTCATAAAAATGTTTTTTCAGAAATATGTACAACGTGGTAGCTCTATTTATTATCTGTTATATTACTAATTTCTCCTTTTATGAACATCTTTTTGATAAACTTTTCCCTTAGTTTTATTTCTGGAAGAGTACTTTGTCTCTCAAAAGAAAAAAATTAGTATGATTACCAATTTATGGGTCAATTACTATTTACAGGTATAGGAGATAAAAGACAGGGCCTGTGTTAATGATATATTATAGGCATACACAAGGTGCAAAGAAATTAAAAAGTACTTCTCTTGGTTCTGATGATCAGAAAGGTCAAACTAAATCGTGGACTTCTAGGTTCAGCTTCTACACGAAAAAGTCTTGGAAGCATGACTCCCATCTTTGCAATTAGAAAAGGCTGGGCAAAACAAAAATCAAAAATCTTTCGAACCCATCAGTGAACTGAGGTTGCAGGACAAATTGCTCCCCTAAAATTCTAGAAAGACAGACACATCCAGAGAATCATACATAAGACTTACTAGAGCAGAAGCTGCTAGAGGCATCAACTGATAGAAATACGTAAATGATAATTTTGATGAATTGCTAGAAACTGGGTATAGACTAGTTTTAGAGTGTGATATTTCTAGGAGTCACAGTCTAAGGTGTCCTCTACAGTTTTGTAGGCTTTATCTTTAGAAATCTAAATTTTATAATAAAGATCTGGAAAAAAAAGTATGACTATTTCTGGCCGAGGAAAGGAAGGCATAATCATTGCAATATACACTCCCAGAGCCTACTTCATAATACCTATTCTTTAGGTTAAAACACTTTTCCAGAGCCTATACTAGCTAAAGTAAGGGAATTCTTCACACTCCAGCCCTTTCTAACTTTTTTGTCTCACCTGAGGGAAGAGAGGAATACAGCCAGCAGGGATCAGGACCTCAAGGATATGTATTGCAGCTGAGGAAAGCTATGCTACAAGAGGAACATTCATGAAGAACAGAGGATTTAGTGGGCCCTAAAACACAGACTCACCAAAAGAATTATATTTGAGTGTAAGATTGCAGACTGCTTCCCATTCCCCACACCTTACCACCAAGCCATCAGGGTTCCAGTTATAATAACAGTGATAACACCTAAAAGAGCTGCATCACACAGATTCATCTAGAAGGAGTACTTAGGGAAACCCAAAGTAAGGATAAAAGACAAAAACAAATCACTAGCGGGACTGAGGTCTCTGGCAACTCCATCCACATTGCAACACGCATTTATAGCAAGCATGAAAAACAGCCAACCCTTTGAAAGAATAACATAAATCTTCACACTAAAGATTTATTTACCTTGATTTCTAATACTCAATACAACATATACAGCATTCAACTAAAAAATAACAAGACATTCCAAAACATAAAAAAGTATAAGCTGAAGACACATGTAAGTCATCTTATCCAGACTCATATATGATACAGATGGTAGAATTCTCAAATGGAAAATTTAAAATGACTACATTTAATGTATTAAAAAACAGTAGAAAAAGTAGGCAACTTGCAAGAACAGATGAATAAAATAAGCAGAGAGATAGACACTCTAGAAAAGCAAACAAAGCAAAAAGAAAACACTAAATATAAAAATTTGTAGCAGAAATAATAAATGTTTTTGATGGGTTTAAGAGTAGACTCAACACAGGTGAGGAAAGACTCAGTGAACTTGAAGACAGGTCAGTAGAAACTTTCCATATTGCAATACAAAATGAAAAAAGGAAAGAGAAAAGAACATACCATCCAATATCTGAGCAGTAATTTCAAAAGATGTTAATTAATTCAAATACCAGAAAAAGAAGAAAGAGAGCACGAAACAGAGAAAATACTTTTAAGTAATAATGACCATGAATTTTCCAACATTAATGATAGACATTAAACCACAGGTTTAAAAAACTCAGAAAACAACAATCTGGATAAATACAAAATGAATAAACAAAAAACACCACCTACATGTATCATATTTAAACTGTAGAAAGTCAAGGTAAATTCTTGAGGAAAAATACTTCAACTGGAGAAGAATAGGAACACAAATTGTTTCCAACTCCTCCTTAGAAGCCATATTAGCAGTAAGAGAATGGAATAAAATATTTAAAGTACTGAAAGTAAACACCAATAACCTAGAATGATTTTTCAACAATGAAAGAAATATAATCACTTTTCCAGGAAAACAAAATGTAAGAAAATTCATTACCTATAAAATTCCTCAACTACATGCAGCCTATGCTTCAATCATATGAAATTATTACTATTCTTTGAACATAATAATTCATCTTTTTTCATACTGATCAGTTTTCCTGAAACATCTTCCATTTTCTCAGTCTTGTTTTCACCAATGACTTTTCTATGTTTTAGAAACTACTTTCCCTTCTATAACAAAGCTCATAGAACTATTACAGAAAAAAATTAATCTTTTCCTCCTCAATTAGATGTGGAAATAAAGGTTAATGACAGCAAAATAAAGGAGGAACATTCCTAAGATGGCTTGAAAATTTCTTACTGAATGTTAGGAAACATTACTCAATGAAATCTAGAAAGAAGTTCTAGAAAGAAAGGAAGAGAAGTTTCTAAATTTTGCTTTGGTCATTCTGGGTTTGAAGA
This sequence comes from Carlito syrichta, assembly GCF_000164805.1. Taxonomy (NCBI): domain Eukaryota; kingdom Metazoa; phylum Chordata; class Mammalia; order Primates; family Tarsiidae; genus Carlito; species Carlito syrichta. Next base: position 232,530 of record NW_007246194.1, on the reverse strand, counting down.
GCCTACTAGATTTTCAGATGAAGAGGTTCAGTTCTTGGCAAAAAACGGCCAATTCTTGGCAATTAATTACATTTTGAGTTGATAACGGAAGTGTGAGGTTGATAAGACCTTTAGAAAGAGGAAAAATACAAAGAGAAAATATAGGTAGAAAAGAATATAGGGTATACAAGGACAAACTCTCAGAAAAAGAAAAACATGGGAGTAGTCAAGAAATAGTAACAACCCCCCAAATCAACTTGTTACGGAAACCAAGAACAATGTTTCTAAAAGGAAAGTAATAGAAGATGTTTGGTCAGTGTTACGAATATTGGACAGAGATTGAAGGTGAAGATAAGAGAAAGCTATTGGCCAGAGATTGAAGGTGAAGATAAGAGAAAGCTATTGGCGTGACTCTTAGAGGAAAATGAGACATAAAAAATTTCCCTGCTACATATCGTTTCTTTGGTGACCTACAGTTCTCACATTCTATAGTAATTATTTTCAGTACATGTGGATATATATAAGACTTACCTTATCTCACATTTCAGCCCTAAAACTGTGACCTGACCACAATGATTCATTCAGAAACAAATACACAATCTGATCTGAACCAATGGGATCATCCCTCATACTATTGCAGTAACTATCAGTAATGATAGTTTTTCATTCTCTTGTACTTGCAAGTTGCAAGGAAATTGTGCTGTATCAAGAGACACCCTGTTTCCGAATGAAGAAAAATTGTGTGAGAGGAAACATGTTTTAAACCTAATCAATCTTTCAGCTTTGCAGCTCTTTCTCTCTCTTTCTCTCTCCCCCGCTTTTCCCTCTCTCCCCCCTCCCTCTCTCCTCCTCTCCCCTCCCCCTTCTCTCTCTCTGTCTCTCACCTTCTCCCCTTCTTCACCTCTCCCCCTCCCCCCTTTATTTTTATTTTTTGCTCATTTTCCTTTCCTTCATCTGTTATAGGATGAATGTGATTTCTGTCCTTTGTAACTGAAAAAGTCATTCATAAATAAATCATTGTATTTCAAAAAGAAGAGTTCCAACAGAGTAGCTAGAACAAAATCCGCACATTTGTTAAAGAATAAATGAAGGTTGAGGGTAGAAAAATGAAAGTATTAAATGCATGATACTCTTTAAAGAATTTTGGCAATAGGTGGTATAAATTGTAAGGAGAAAGTAAGTGCAAACATGTTTTGAAGATATTTTTAAGAATTTTTTTGTTTGTTTCTAAAGAACAAAGCAATTTCAAGAATAAAAGGGATCTGAGCACATTTTAAGACTGGAAATAGGAAACTAAGAAAAGTGAGACTGAAAGTGAAAAAAATAACAGTAGTTGATATCTGCCTGGGGAGTGGGGGTGCATACCTCATCAACAAGGGCACCTGCACGATAAATATTTGAATACCTAACCCTTAATTGTACCCCACAATTTTAAAATAAAATAAAAAATGAAAGAAAAAAGAAATTGGTGTACTCACATTTATGTTGTCTTGAAATGCTGTTTTTGGAGGCAGAAACTTCTGATTGAAAGTACTAGAATCTTGTTTAGAGTGATAAGCACCTATTTCAATCTGATTCATGAAAATAATTTCACTAGTAAATGTAAATAGAAAATAAAAAAGGTGATTCAAGAAGAAAGAGGTAAGAGGGATACATTGTAATATCAAACTAGGATAACTAGAACATCATTTAAAAAACAATGTTCTAGTCTACATTGTGCATTTTTTGTGTCTCTAATTAGCATAAGTTTTAAATTTACTTTAGAGTTGTTAATACATGTGAGGATTTACTACAATTTAGTACAGATGAGGTCTGGGCTTCTAGCGAGTTCCCTTTTCCTGATAGTGGACTGATCCCCAGTGTGTGACTGGGTGCCCTTTATTTCTCCTTTCTCCCTCCCTCCCCCCTTTAGCAGGGACAATTATTTGAGGTGAGAAATATTATTTAATATTTCATGGTTTTCACTCCAATGCCCAACACAATGCTACAAGTGCTGTTTAATAGTTTTAACATGATTTTTAGGGTCTTTTATCTGAAAGACTACTATATATGTAGTTAAGTTTGCATTGTATCAAGCACAATTATATTCAAAGATGAATAGTTAATAAAAGTCCTACATTTTAGTGTAATGACAAAATGATCAAAGCTTGTGGATATAAACTTCCACATTAAATATTTTTGTTTCTCTCCACCCTTATCTCTTATAAAATGCATTATATCCTATTCTGAATGTATAAAAAGTTTAGTATAGTAAGTTTGTTCAAGAAATTCCTACACAGAAAGCTAAAATACAGTTTTGTTTTTGTTATTATTTTTGTTTATGTGTATGTGTGTTGTGTATGTTTTAAAAATATCAGCACAGAAACTGGCTGACAGCAGGTGTTCAAATATTGTCTATTATATGTATGAAAGAATGAAGTGATTGGATATGAATGGTTAAACTGCATAATCATTTATCCTATTCTTTTTCTTCTGGTTTGTGAAAGCTTCAACTTTGAGTCATTTGCATGAGCCATGTATGATTTATTCAGAATGTGGTAAAGAACTAGACATTTTTTTTCTTTGAGTTGGAGTCTCACTCTGTTGCCGAGACTGGAGTGCAGTGGTGGCTCCCGGCCACCACAGCCTCGACCTGCTGGGCTCCAGTGATCCTTCCGCCTTAGCCTTCCAAGTAGCCGGAATTAGAAGCATGCGCTACCACGTCCGGCTGATTTTTGATTTATTGTAGAGATGAGGTCTCGTTGCCCAGGCAGGTCTCGCCTGCAGTCTCAGCCAATCCACTCACCTCAGCCTCCCAAAAGCGCGGGATTACAGACTGAGCCACTGAGCCTGACGACATTTTTCATATAAGTAATACAGAATCTCAATATGCTAACTATCTTCATTCAAAAATTCAAATTGGCTTGTTTCTATAATGTATTTGCTTCTGCTATGTATTCATATGTTGAGCTTGTTTTAAATCTGCCCTACTCACCTCTTATTGTCAATATCCTGAATTTGTTTGCAGGCCTCCAAATTTCTATTTTGGATCAGAAAAAGTCTAGTTATATATTTACCATAGGACAATGTTCATTAGGCCACCTAAAATGCTGCCTCTTGTCTTGCTTGGAAGGGAATGCACACTGGGATGATATCTGGGTCCATGACAGCAGAGTCCATGAATCTTCTGTGTCATCAAATCTTTTCATTGTTTAGCCTCTTATCAATTAAATATTATTCTTTTCATAAAGCTTATATATTAAAAAACCATCTAAGGCATGCTTTTAAATAAATTACCATGTTCCTGAAAGATTTGAATTTATATTTATTCTTATAAAACATATTACTTAACTATAAAAAAGTCTTAATTGTTTAACACACACAAAATTTACTTACCATACCTTTGAAAATGGGGATTTTTAAAATTATTATTATTTATATAAATTTATGAAGTACAAGTGCAATTTTGTTGCATGTGTATTGGTCAAATCAGGGTTTTAGGTTATCTACTACCTGAATAATATACTTTGTATCTATTAAGTAATTTCTCATCATCCAACCTCTTCCCACCCTTCCACCTTTCTGAGTCTCCATTATCTATCATTCTACTTTTTACATCTACCTGTACACATTTTCTAGCACTCATTAATAAGAACATAAAATATTTGTCTTTCAGTGTCTGGCTTGTTTCACTTAAGGAAATGAATTCCAGTTCCACCTTCATTGCTGCAAAAGACATGATTTTATTATTTTTTTATGGCTGAATAGTAGTACATTGTGTATATATCTGAGAAAATTGAAATTTTCAATGCATGTAACATTTGAAACACAAAATCAAAATGAATTGGTTATTAAATACACACAGTATCCATATTACATTATCAAAACCACCTGTGTTTATGTTCATACTCACTTCTCTACTTGTTGTATGTTGCCAGAATAACCCTGATACCAAAACCTAACAAGAACATTGTAAGAAAGAAAAATTACTGACCAATATACTTTGTAGTAAATTGAATCAACAAAATGTTAGTAAATTGAATCCAGTAAAATATGAAAATAAGTGGTACATCATGACCACATATACTTTTTTTTCAGAAATGAGATACTCCATTTTTAAAAGTAATTAACACAATTCACCACATTAATAGAATAAAGCAGAAAAGTAATATGATCATCTCGAAGACAGAAAAACATTTGACAAAAATCAACATCCATTCAGAAAAAAAATTCAACAAACTAATAAGTTTTAAGTGAGAATAGAAGGAAATGTTATCACTCTGATAAAATATATCTGCAAAATATATCAAAATTAATTTGAAATGTTGAAATTTTCCCCTAAGATTGGGAACAAGGTAAAAAAGTGCACCATCAGCAATTTTATTTAATATGAAATGAGAAGTTCTAGTACATTAAAGAAAAAGAAATAAAAAGTATATAGATTACAGAGAAAGAAGTAAAACTAAACTTGTTACCAAAGAACGTGATGTTTATATTAAAAAATCTCAAAGAATCTGCCAAAAACTCATACTATAACTAACATGTAAATTTGTCAAAATTGCAGTATACAGAATCAATATACAAAAGCAATTGCATTTTTATTTGGTAGCAACAACTGGAAATTAAACTTAAATAATTCAATGTGAAATAACAAAAACATCAAGAAATGCATTTAACAAAAATATGAAAGATCTCTGTCATACAATCTACAAAATATTGCTGAAATTGTAAAATACCTAAATAAATGGAGAAATGTATCATGTTCATCGAATGGAAGGCTCAGTATTATTAAGATATAGTTTCCACCCCACATTCTTCTAAAGACTATACAATCTTAATGAAAATGGCAACTAGATATCTGTGAAAATTTCCACAGTGATCCAAAAGTGTGCATGGGCAGCACCAAATTTTAAATAGGCAAATTTGAAAAAGAAAACTTGAGCGGGGCTCGGTGGCTCAGCCTGTAATCCCGCGCTTTGGGAGGCTGAGGTGAGTGGATTGCCAGATCATGTGGGTTCTAGACCCACCCGGGCAAATTGGCTAGACCTCATCTCTACAATAAATCAAAAAATTAGCCGGGCGTAGTGGCGCGCGCCTGTAGTTTCAGCTACTTGGAAGGTTCGACGGAGCCCAGCAGGTCGAGGCTGCGGTGGCCGGGAGCAGCCACTGCACTCCAGCCTGGGTGGCAGAGGGAGACTCCAACTCAAAAAAAGAAAAGAAAAGAAAAGAAAGCTTGAGTACTTATGCCATCTGATCTTAGAAATTGCTATAAAGCTATAGTAATCAAGACAGTGTGATACTGGCATAAAAACAGATACATAGCAAAAAGGAACAAGATGAAGAGTATAAAAGTAGAATTACACATATATAATTAATTTGTTTTCAACCATGCTGCCAAGGTAACACAATGGAGAAAGAGTGACTATTTTTTCTCTTTTTATTTGTATTGTTTTCAGCAAATGGTGCTAAAACAACTAGACCCCTCTTTGAAAAATACATTAACCTCCAATACTACGCCTTACACCTTACACAAAATGACTTATACCATCAACAAAAAGTGGTTCTGAGGTTGATTATAGGCCAAAATGTGAAAGCTAAAACTATTAGGCTTCTAAGTGGAAATATAAGAGAACATCTTTGCGACCTTTGATTATATAAAGATTTCTTATACCAGGTATTTTGATCCATATAAGAATCTTAGAAAATGTAGGAGACACCCTACAGTGGAATAGGCAACTAATTCCTAATCAAAACCCCCAAAACCCATAGCATAAGTGGGACCTCATCAAACTGAAAAGCTTCTGCAAAGCAAAATAAACAATCAAGATAGTGGGGAGGCAGCCCACAGAATGGGAAAAAATATTTGGCAACTGTACATCTGATAAAGGCCTAACATCCAGGATCTACAAGGAACTCAAATGTGCCAAAAGGAAAAAACAACAGCCCTATTAAAAAGTGGGCTAAAGATATATATAGACATTTGTCAAAGGAAGTCATATGAGCAGCCAACAAAACATGAAAAAATGCTCAACCCCACTAATCATTGGAGAAAAGCAAATCAAAACCACATTGAGGTGCCAGCTCACTCCAGTCACGATGGCCATCATTAATAACTCAAAAATAACAGATGCTGGATAGCATGTGGAGAAAAGGAAACACTTCTACACTGTTGGTGGGAGTGTAAATTAGTAGAACCTCTGTGGAAAATAGTGTGGTGATTTCTAAAAGGTCTAAAATTTAACCTTCCATATGACCCAGAAATCCCCCTTCTAGGAGTATATCTGGGGGAACTCAAATCATTCTACAAAAAAGATACCTGAACACGTCTGTTTATTGCAGCACTATTCGCCATATCACAAACATGAAGCCAACTGTGCTGCCCATCCAAAATGGACTGGATAAAAAATGTGGTACATATACATGATGGAATATTATGCAGCCATAAAGAAAAACAAAATAATGAACTTCACAGCCACTTGGATGGATTTAGAGTCTACCATACTTAGTGATCTATCACAAACAAAGAACTGAGTACCATATGTTCTCACTGATAAGCGTACCCTTAACATGTATATGCTATAAGAAAAGGATTAGTAGTAGTGGGACAATGCTGGGGGTTGGGGACACATAACATCAGTAAGCTCAATAAGGGTAACTGTTCCAAAGGCAGGTAAAGTGGGGACCAAAGGGAGGTCCAAACTGTACCTGTACAATGACCATTTATGTGTCTAATCCTGAATTGTACCCCACATCTTTAAAATAAAAAATATTTCTTATAACAGGTCAAAAAGCACTTCTGTAAGATAAGAAAAATTGGAAGAAATCATGTAAATGGTTGCCTGTAGGTGAGATAAATTGACTGGAAAAGAACACAAGGGAAGTTTCTGGAATTATGAAAATATTCTACATCTTTATGGGATACTGATTTCATCAATATATACATCTATTAAAATTAATTAAATTTTACACTTAAAATCTATTTGTTTTATATGTAAATTATGCATTAAAAATAAAATTGTCCAGGCACAGTGGCTCACACAAGTAATCCCAGCACTTTGGAAAGCTGAGGTAGGAGGAATTCTTGAGCCTAGAAGGTGAAGGCTGTGGTGAGCCTTGAGTGTGCCACTGCACTCCATCTTGGGTAATAGAGTGAGACTCCAACTCAAAGTAAGTAAATTAATTAAATTAAATTAGATTGACTTTCCTTGCCCATATGTAAGCGCATCGTATAATTAGTTAGGTAAAGTGCCAAGAAAGTATACTTAATACTATAGAATAAATTTGCTTTTAAAAGTTCTTTTATATCTCTATTTCATTATATTTGATATTCTTTGTAATTCATGTACTTTATTCCATACACATTTAAATCTATGTATCTATTTTTAAATTTAAAAACATTATTCTTAGGTAAGTTTTGTGCAACTGCTAGAAAGTTTTTTTCCTCATTCGTTTTTAAAAATTTTATTTTATTATCGAGTGTTAGGTACAAGTGAGGATTAGCACATAAGTAGACTGCATGCAGGTGAAGTTTGGGTTTCTAGCTGGCCCTCACCATTACACTCTGCCCCTGTTGAGGCATCTATCACAACAAAAAGAGAACTGAATACCACATGTGCTTACTCGTAACTGTGCCCTGAACAATAGACACACAAGCTCAAGGGAGGGATCAGCAGTCTCTGGGTACTGCTAGGGGAGGGAGAGAGGGAGGAGGGTGGGGGAACATGTGACAACACAAAGGGTACCTGTGTTGTATGCAGCACCTTGTCTAGGATGAGTCTGTGAACTTAATTGTCTTACCACTTATCTTTTACACTGTTGGTGGGAGTGCAAGCTAATTCAACCTCCATAGAAAGTGGTGTGGTGATTCCTAATAGAATGAAAAAGGTGGTGCATACAACACAGGTACCCTTTGTGTTGTCATTTGTCCCCCACCCTCCTCCCTCTCTCCCTCTCCTAGCAGTGCCCAGTGACTGCAGATCCCTACCTTGTGCTCATGTGTCTATTATTCAGGACACACTTAGGAGTAAGCACATGCGGTATTCAGTTCTTTATTGCTGTGATAGATGGCAAAGTATTGATGGTCTCCAACTCTGTTCAATGTGTTACAAAGTTCATGATTCTGTTCTCTTTTTTTTTTTGGCTGTGTAATACTCCATTATGCATATGTACTACATTTTCTTTATTCAGTCCACTTTCGATGAGTAGTAGGGTTGGATCCATGTTTTTGCTATTGTGAATAGTACAACAATAAACACACATGTGCAGGTGTATTTTTGATAAAGCAGTTTATATTCCTCTGGATATATTCACAATAGATGGATTACTGGATCATTTGGAAGTTCAATTTTTCATTCTGCTAGGGATTACCACACCACTTTCTGCAGAGGTTGAACTAGCTTGCACTCCCACCAACAGTGTAAAAGATAAGTGGTCTTACAATTAAGTTCACGAACTCATCCTAGAAAAAGTGCTGCATATCTCATTGCTGAATATCACTACAGTCATCTTTGAAATACTCCCCTTGGGAAACTATGCAGTGACACCAGTGCCTAGTTCATTTATCAAAACAATTTTGGAACTCTTTTTCTGGAATGGTCATCAGAGCAGTCATCATATTACCTTTGATGTCTTGAACGCCATCAGAATGTCTTCCTTACTTTTGGGTAAATAAAAAAGTCACCGGGGGCCAGATCAGGTAAGTAGTGAGGGTGTTCCAATACAGTTATTTGTTTACTGGCTAAAAACACCCTCACAGACAGTGCTGTGTGAACCGGTGCATTGTCATGATGCAAGAGCTCTTTTGGGGCCATTTTGGAACACACTCCTCATGTCAGTATTTTCAGTTAAGATCTTCCAGACTGTTTCTCTATCAATGTTTATTTGGTCTTCTAAGCTTCTCGCAGTCAGTTGACAATTTTGACACACAATTTAACAAATTTTTGCGATGTTTTCATCAGTTCTGCTTGTTACTGGCCATTCTGACCTCTCTTTAGCAATGATGCTTTTTCTCCTCTCAGAAGGAAAAGCTTAATCCATTTGTACAAGGTCATTTTTTTATGGCATTATCCTGATAAACTTGGACTAACACGTCCCTGATTTCACTTTCACTCTTGCCAAGTTTAACAAGAAATGCAATGTTTGTTTATTACTCTAATTCAAGCTCCGACATTCTCATGATGGGAACACAAAAACATGCAACAACAATAATGAACACCACTCTGCAATACACAGGCACATGTTAACATGAACACAGCTGTGAGACACTGATATACAAAGATTATGAAACCTTACCGAGTTGTTTGTACAGTGCTACCAACTTAAGCTCATGGTGGCAAGTTTGTAAATTTAATTGTCAGATCTTGTAAGTTTTGTGCAACTGCTAGTAAGTTTTTAAAAACTCTGTGCTAAAGGGAGGATCTGAAAACTAGCTGTCTTTTCAGAAGCTGTAGTTTTTTTTTTTAACTTCAGCATAAAAAAAAAAATTTATAAACCCTCTCTCCCTAATTGAGTCCTAGATAGACATTAAACTGAAGCCAAAACCTGTAAACCCTAATTCACCATTTACCAAGAAATATAAAAATAGTTTTTAGAAGATAAGCACTCACTAGCATTAGCCTTGTTAGCATTTAGAAAAAAAGTTAGTTCATGATTCCATGTCAGTAAACAGATTTGTTTGTATTTCTGTATCTTGTCATAAATGATGATGTTCTCTCAGGTGAAGAATAATCAACACCCTTTGTTATGTTTATTTTTTTCTTCTTAAAACTGAATTTACCAGAAGTACTTTAATTAAATTACCAAAAAGGGGCATGACACATCACAGAAGCCATCTAAAAAAATTACTTTTTCTAGCTTCTCACAGCTTTTTGGAGGACAAAAAAAGAAATGATAACTGCACTGATATCATTTGCAATATGAGCAAAAATGATCAGGCATTCATTTTATGAATTGAGACTATTTACTTTTTTATATTTTATTATTCCAAACAATTTGACAAATTTAGAACTTTAAAAGTTACATACCAGGTGCTCAGAAACAATCTTGTTAGTGAAAGTATTTTAATAATATAAATGTTATCTTCTTCCATTGCTATCATTTTGCATTGAATGAAAAGAATTCACACAGAAAGAAAAGCTTCACAGCTGAAATATTTTAAAAAGATGTATCAAACTTACTCTTCCAGAAACTTGACTTGATTAATTAGATATCAAAGTTCTTTTTTAGCTTTTAGACTCTTTTAATCAAGTCTGTGAAAACTGAGACTAGCTTACAGAATTAATTTTTTGAAATTTTCTCTAAACAGAGTAAAGGAAGTATTGTATGAACCTATATATAACATACATATATTAGTATATATTTGAAGCCCATATGTCTTAGTCTGCTCACTAAGAAAACCAAAGAGCTTCCTGTAATATACTTTGCAATAAAAATTCAAAGAACTGTTCCATGAAACTTGTAACTAAAAATACTTATTATATGATAAACTATTTCATTGGAATGTTTGTTGTAGAAAACTGTGTTTGTCCTCTCAAAGCTGAATAGTATGTATTTGTATAGAGGTTAATTTTACTCAAAAAACTTGTAATAATTAACTTATTGTGAGTTTGCTTACTAAAGCATAAGTAAAATATATTTTTAAATTAAACACATAGGTAAAGGTATCCTACTGGTAAAATTTACTTGTCAAAAAATGACTCAAACAAAAGCATTTTTAAAACTTCAAGGACTCATTTCACATATGAAAATGATATGTTACATTGGTCCAAGAAAGTTTTTGTTGTTTGATATCTATAAAAGCATAAATCATACTTCAATGTGTGATTACAAGTATACCCATCTAATGACTGGGAAATAGTAAAGAATATTTAATATATTTTAAAATATGTAAATATGAGAGTTTTTAATTAACATGAAATAATTAACTAATGGTTATGAACAAATCATCAATTGTAGTCACATTACTCTGAAAATTGGAAGTCATCTTAAAATTCCAAAATGGAGAGAAACTATTAAAATTTTGAGAAAAGAAAATCTAGAATTTTAATGACATCCATATTGAAAATTTTCAAGACAGATAAATTCTTTCTTTTCTTTTCTTTCTTTCTTTCTTTTTTTTTTGAATTGGAGTATCATTTTGTCATCCAGGTTGGAGTGCAGTGGTACACACATGGCCGCCCCAGCTGGGCTCAGGCAATCCTTCCACCTCAGCCTTCCAAGTAACTGGAACTATAGCCATGAGCCACCATGCCCGGCTTAATTTTAATTTATTGTGGAGATGAGATTCTGCCAAGTTGCCCAGGCTGGTCTCAAACCCGTGGGCTCAGACAATCCTCTTACCTCAGCCTCCCAAAGTACTGGGATTATATGCATGAGCCACCACACCCAGCCTTAATATTTCTATTTTAGAAGCTACTTTCAGTTAAGAACCTGGGCTCTGTAATTTGACATATCTGGAAAGTATCCAAATAATGGAACAAATAAACTATCATTTTTCTACTGCTTAGCTACAGGCAAAATCTAAAATTATAAAAATGATCATTATCCAAGCATTAACAGATTATGACGCTGAAAATCAAAACAAAGCAAAACAGCAATTGCATTCCTTCCAAATTTTCAGATTTCTCATTTTCTAACATATGTGTAAATTTCTCCCAAATTAAAATTTAAGCTATATTCAGGAGCTAAATGGCATTATATTAGGGTTATATTGTTGTACACATGCCTTCTGCATTTTCTTTTTATGAAGAAACAAACTCTCTTAAGCAGTTTCTGTATAGCTATTTAAAATTTTTCTATGTTATTCTCAGTGATGGAGACCTATCTGAATCTCTGTATTGTTATTGATGTGTTTAGAACATTTACACTTAATGTAATTATCAACATGGGTGAGCTTAAATCTACCATGTTATTTTTGTTTTTTTATTGATAATTTCTGTTTTTTTCTTTTCCTGCCTTCTTTGCAATTGATTAAATTTTTTATTATTGCATTTTATCTCCACTATTTGTTTATGAGCTATTATTCTTTATGTTTTAGTGACTGCTCTAGAGTTTATAATATACCTCTTTTACAAATTTTTTTTATTTTCAAATATTATGCACTTCATTTATGCTGAAATAACTGTACATTCTATTTCTATGCCTCACCTACTGTCTTTTGTCCTATTAATCTCATATAATTTGTTGCTGTATATATTATAAATACATTTTTATTATTTGTTTTAAGCAATCAACTTTTAGAGTGTTAAAAATAGGAGACAATCTATCTTTTATATTTATTCACATAGCCACTATTTCTGGCATTTTTCATTCCTATTTACAGAGCCAAACTTCTTTCTGGTATCTTATATTAATACTCCCTTTAATATTCCCTCAAATGCAGGATTATTGGCCATAAACTTTCCCATTTGTTTTTTTTTAAAGTCTTTATTTTTGAAATAAAATTTTTTCTTAATATAAAATTCTAGATGGTTTTTTACTTTTGGTATATTAAAGGTGCTTGCAAACTTTCTGATGAGAAGTCTACTGTTTTCTCATTCTTGTTTTTTTGTACACACTATATGGTTTCTTTTAGCTGCTGCCCTTGAGGTTTTTTTTTCTTTATTCATGGTTTTCAGAAATTTTATTTTTATGTACTGTGATAAAACTTTTAAAAAAATTGTTTGGTCTACTTGGATTGGCTGAACTTCTTGGACTTCTGAACTTACAGTTTTCACCAAATTAGAAAAAAAAATATCAGCCATTATGTCTTCACTGTGTTTCTGTACCTACAACCTTCTGGATATATCTGTGTCTAATATACTTTCTAATATGTATATATATATGTTCTTTCTAATATATTTTCTAATATATGTGTATACTCACATACTCAAAATGAGGCACACACACAGAATGAACAAAACATCAATGATATTTTCCCACAGGGCATTGATTTTTTTTCATTTTGTATGTGTGCTTCATTTTATGTAGATTTTATTGCTAAATGTTCTGCAGCATATAATCAAATAATCACAACCAGTAAGATTTTTTTTTATTTTAGATATTGTAGTTTTCATCTAGATATTCCATTTGGGTCTCTTTAATATATTCCATTTACCTTCTCATCATGTTCATGTTTTCTTCTCTCTTCTTGTACCTATGGAGGTAATCATAACAGATTTTTAAGATTATCTTCTGCCATTTTCATTATCTCTATTATTTTGGTAGTTTTGACTGACTGACTTTCCTCCCATTTCTCTAAACAACTCACCATTTTTTACTGAATGTTGAATCTTCTGGGTGCTGAATTTGGTTTATCCCTTAAGATAATGTTGGATGTCATAGAATTCCAAGTTAAGTTACTTGGAATAAGTTTGATCCTTTTAAGGTTTGCATTTAAAGCTTGGTGGTAAGAGTAAATCACACTATTTAGAGTATAGTTCATTTAGAACTACTACTAAGGCCTAGCTCTTCTGAAGATGCAACCTGAGGGTTTGTGAATTGAAAAGGTTTTCCATTTGGTGGATGGGTACACATATTATTTCAAGTTTTTTGTGAGAGTTGGCCATTGCTAGGCTTACTGCTTTCCAGTCACCACCTAGCAACCTTGGGAACTTTATGCAGATGTTGGTGGCTTTGTCTCCTGAGCTCATTGAAACCACTGGGTTCCTCTTCATATACTATGGCCTATAAATCATAAGGTGTAGAAACTATAGAACTCACCCATTTGTTCTTCTTCTCGTTTTTCTTATTTCCGAATATCCAAAAATAGTTATTTTCTATATTGTAGTTTTTGTAGTTGTTTAATGCATGAGAGTACATCTAGTCTCTATTATCCATTATACTCAGAAATAAAAGTTCTAGCTTACCAATTATTTTTTAACTCCATATATTTTTTCTGTCTTTTAAAGTTTAAATTTAAACACTCTGCTATTTATTTTCAGAATTTATTCTTTTTCATAAAGCATTATTTTTTAGGATTAGAGGTGATATCTTATTGTGGTTTTTAACTTGCAATAATCTGATGTTGATGATGTTAAGCATTTTGTTATATATTTGTTGGATATTTGACTGTCTTCTTTTGGAAAATGTCTATGTCCTTTACCCACTTTTTAATGGATTAGTTGAGTTTTGCTGTTTTTGTTGTTTGAGCTTCTTGTAAATTCTGAACATTACTCCCCTATCAGAAGAATAGTTTGTAAATATTTTCTCCCATTCTACAGGTTGTCTGTGTACTCTATTAATTATTTAATTTGCTGTGTAAAAGATTTTAGTTTAATTAAGTTCAATTTGTCTATTTTTATCTTTGTTACCTGTACTTTTGAGGTCCTAAATTATAAATAAATTATTCGCCTAGACCAATGTCCAGAAGAGTTTTCCATAGATTTTCTTTTAGCATTTTTCTTATAGTTTCAGGTCTTACATTTAAGTCTTCAATATAGCTAGCTTGAGTTGATTTTTATATATGATGAGAGATTGGGGTAAAGTTTTAGTCTTCTGTGTATGGCAATTCATTTTTCCCAGCACCGCTTATTGAAAAGGGTGTTCTTTCCTCAATGTATGTTCTTATCAGTTGTGTCAAAGATTAGTCAGCTATGTCAAAGATTAGACAGTTGACTGTAAATATATGACTTTATTCCTGGGTTCTGTATTCTGCTCCACTGATCTATGTGACTATTTTTATACTAGCACCATGCTGTTTTGCTTACTATATACTTGTAGTATATTTTAAAACCAAGTGCTTTGATGCCTCCAGCTTTGTTCTTTCATTTAGGAGTGCTTTGGCTTTTTGAACTTTTATTTGGGGTTCTGTATGAATTTTAGAATTTTTTTTCCCTAATTCTGTGAAAAGTGATCTTGGTATTTTGATGGGGTTTGCACTGAATTTGTAGTATGTAGCTTTGGGTAGTATGTTCAGTTTAAAAATATCAATTCTGATCCACAAGCATGGGATTATTTCATTTGTGTCATCTATAATTTCTTTCACTAGTGTTTTGTGGTTTTTCTTAGAGTTTTTTTTACTGCCTTGACTACATTTATTTATAGTTTTTTTCTTGTAACTGCTGTAAATGTGATTGAATTCTTGGTTTTGTTTTCAGCTAGATTATTATTGGTATATAGAAATGCTACTGAATTTTGTACATTGGTTTTGTAGCCTGCAACTTTACTAAATTTATATATCAAATCTAAAAATTTTTGGCAAGGTATTTAAGTTTTTCCAGATATAAGATAATGTCATTGATAAAAAGGAATAATTTGATTTTTCTTTTTCTATTTGGATGCCATTTATTTATTTTTCTTATCTAATTGTTCTGGTTAGGACTTCTAGTAATATGGTGAATAGGAATGTTGAAAGTGGGAATCCTTGTCTTGTTCCAGTTCTTAGAGGAAATGTTTTCCACTCCTCCCTATTCAGTATGATGCTCACAGTGACCTTATCATACATAGCCATTATTATTTTGAGATATGTGTCTTCTATGACTGGTTTGTTGCATATTTTTCATCAGGAGAGATACTGGATTTTATCAAATGTTTTTTTCTGCATATACTGGTCATATTGAGATAGTCATATGGTTTTTGTCCTTAATTTAATTTATTTGACATGATGACATTTATTAATTCATATATGTTGAACCATCTTTGCATCTGTAACATTAAACCCACTTGACAGTGGGTTTATAGTTTTTATATGTCATTGAATCAGTTTGCTAGTATTTTGTTGAAGACTCTTGTGTCTATGTTCATCAGGGATATTGCTATGGATACATTATTCATGTTTTTGTTTAATACCTTCATTAGTATTTTAATAGGAAATTTAAAGAGGCTAACATTAGAGATTGCTAGTTTTTACCATCTTAACCTAGAAATCAATTTTGGAAATTTTACTAGATAATCACTTACGTTAATCCTTCACTTAAAACAGTATAATTTCAGTCATTTAGCAAGCAGTGTCCCAATTGCTGTATCCTGAGGATATAGACTCCTGGAGATAGGGGGGCTATTGACTACCGCAGACTGGTTAGTTTTTGTATGAAAGACAGCTGAGCTCTTTGCTATCTCTAAGGATTGGCTAGTCTTAGGAGGGAAAGCCTCTTAGACATCAGCAGGTTTTTTAAGATGTCAAACTATCATAACATAAAAAATTTTTTTTTAATTAAGAAAAGTATAAATAGAAATGTGTGCTTGTTAGCTCTTAAGGCATATCCTGGCAATTAAGAAATATTCCAGAAAGATGGAAAAAAGCAGTAAGTTTAGATCATTATAATCATTAACATCTAAGATAATACTTTTTTTTCTGATATAACTTAGGTTCTAAGTAACACACTACGTATTATGCTTCACATAAGGATTTTTAATGTGTTATGAACAGTGTTACAATGCTGTGCTATGATAAGATATATTGATTATAAACATCTTTGACTTAATATTAAGACTAGGGAAAAGCCAAATGAAAAGTCTAAGCATGATTGTATTCATGAGCATTCTAGTTGAAGAGATCTGGAAATAATGAGGAAAACAATAAATTATATAAATATCTATTAGAAAGGCATTTTTTTTTTTTTTTTGGTTATAGAAGTTTGATGCTGACGTTCACACCAATAGTAAGTCAGAACAAAAAAAAGTCTAAGTTATAGTAAATATCTTAGGAGATAATGACAGTTTTTGATGTCAGCAAAAAGTCATACATCTGTAAACAAAATTTATTCAGTAGCTACAAAATAACTAGCACATATATGAACCAATATTTAATTTTCTTCATAAGATAGCTCATATTCCTGCTTACTGCTAAAGGAAGTATAGAAAAAATTCTACTGCTCTATTCATATTAGGATAGCTTCTGGAAGAAAAGTTTTTAAATTCCAGGTTTGAAACCTATTCATTTATCACCATAAGTCTACCTTTAAAACACTAAGTAAAACAATTAAAACTTTGTACAATAAAATCTATTTCAATACTTCAGAAAGCAAAACACAATGGCTGTTAATGGAAAACAGAAAAAAATTAAGGAATTACCATAGATTTTGAGTAGAATCAACCAAACTGAGATGGGCAGAACTATTTAAAAGGCACTCAGAATTGCAGTGGATAATAATGTGGTCACAGCAGGCAGTTGATTCCCTTTGTAAGGGTTCCAAAATTGTTACTGAAACACTTAAATTCTATAGCAATTAATAGTTCTAGAATTATCTGGATTAGATCTTTTTTAATACAAAAAATAATTATTTCAAGCCAGACCTTTTTAACCAATTCTTCTCCATGACATTACTCTTAAGCCATGAATAAGGTTTCCACGTAACAACTGGCTCTTTGAAATCTCTAATTTCTGTATGATCACTTTAAAACATACTAAACAATGTCAAGTATTCATGTGGTTCTTTTGTTTAATGAAATCGCAACAAATATGCTGTCCCCAAATCATACCGTTTATACTAACAAGGATCATAAATTCAAATGACTACAGGAGACCAACAGAAAACATAAAAGTGTGATTGGGATAGCAGGTGCCAAACCATCTGTAACTATACCAAATGCAACATTCACTTAGCTGCACTGTAAAGACCAAAGCAAAAGCCTTCTATTTCAGCTCACAGCCTCTATTTTACACACTACCACCACCATGGCAGCTGCCAGCGATGTTCATATCAACAAGAAATCCATCATCTCTAAGTATGCAATTCTAGAAGAGTCAAAAATAGTATTCTTTTAATGCAGGATCTCTAATTCAGAATGTTACATACTGCATAAAGTAGTGGTGAAAGAATATGTGAGGATATTCACATATTTTTATTTGAATGGTCCCTCTAATCATATTTGATAAGAATCTTTAATTAACCTTTTCAAACTTCTGCTTTCACCAGTCGCAGTACATTGAGTGAGCAGTCTTGTCCTTTAAATAGATAAGACTTAAAACAAGAACAATGCAATAATTGAAGTATATAAGCTACTACATTAAGAGCATTTATGATTGCAGTTAATGGAATGTAAAAACATCACTGTAATTGGAAAGCATTACCAATCTACTTTAAGCTAACATTAATTCATTCAAAAAATGCTATTTTAATGTCTGCTATATGCCAGATACTTGTACTGCATGGTGGAAAAGCAAAATTGAGTGAAAAACTCCTTGAAAAGCTCATTAGATGAGTTTATCAATAATTGAATTGATAAACTCATCTAATGAGCTTTTCAAGGAGTTTTTCACTCAATAAATACCCAAAATAAACTTGTATGGAATTAAATTAGGTAAGTTTTATAAGGAACATCAATAGCTGCTTTTTCCACTGTTATCTTACAAATCACATGTGTGACCTTAGGCCTACACTGTGTAACCTCTTTTTCTTTATTTTAACCTCTTTTTCTTCATCTCCTGATGTTTAAAAGAAATAACAGTACCCATCCTGAATGCTTAGTATGTTTTATTGTGGGAAAAAATAAACCAAGAAAGTGAATGTGAAAGCATTTCAAAAGGCGAAAAATACTATATAAATGTAAATAAATATCAATGTCTTTTCTTGCTGTGGTGAAAAATGATAGCGACTTTTTAAAATGTTTTATGTATCTAAGATTAACAGTATCAAATTGAAAATTATATCGATATTATTTTAGTAATCCAGCAATGTATTTCAATTTTCAATATGGCAAGCTATGATGCATTTTGAAAATATTTAAGATGTCACACTGACTGCAATAATTTCTAAGTGTCTCAGAGGTCAATCCACACCATAACTACTAATAATACTTAATAACAACTGAAAATACTGTTCTTATGACCATGTTTACTCTTAGAGTAAATCATGAAAAATTAAACACTATAAGGAAAATGAAAATGGTATAATCCTATTGAGGAATGCTAAAAAGAAAGGACAAAATATTAGTTAGACACATATCTAGGATTCACAAAATAGATTATAATATATATATAATTAAGAATCTTAGGAAAAGACTATTTTATTCTTCCCTGAAATTACATAAATTTTACATTGAAATGGCTAAGTTCATTAAATTTGCAAAACTTTTAAGTAAAAATTTTTTAATAAATATAGTAATGATTTTTTTCTTTTAGTGATTTAGCATTTTATATTATAATTTGAAGTATATTTTCCATTCTTCTATATTCAGACTCCATAGTTATACTAATTATGTCATTGTTCCCTTTCGTTTTATTTTTAAGTATCATTTACTTTGATTTATTTTTCTATTTTATTTTCTTTTATTGTATTGTAACTTATTTATTTGTTATAGAGTTGAGGGGTATATGTGAGAATTTACAACATAAGTAGGTTACAGCAGGTAAAGTTAAGGATTCCAAGTGACCTTCCATTTCCCTGGTAGTAGACCAGGTACCCGTGTTGAAATATGTTCCCACCATTATATTTTTTATTTTAATTTATTTTTTAAGTAAAATAATTTATTTTCCAACTAACATATTGATCAATGCACATTTGTCAATTTTGTTGCTGTTTTTAAATCTCTAACTGTCATTTTTATTTTATGTCATTGTAATTTTATTTCTTAAATATTTTTATTATTATTTGACATTATTAAGAATAGGATTTTAAACCGGGCTCGGTGGCTCAGCCTGTAATCCCGCACCTTTGGGAGGCTGAGATGAGCGGATTGCCTGAGCCCGCGGGTTCGAGAACCGCCTGGCAGGCGAGACCTCATCTCTACAATAAAAAAATAAAAAAAAAATTTGTAGCGCGCGCCTGTAGTTCCAGCTACATGGAAGGCTGAGGCGGAAGGATCGCCGAAGCCCAGCAGGTCGAGGCTGCGGTGGCCGGATCGGCCACTGCACTGCAGTCTGGGCGGCAGAGTGAGACTCCAACTCAAAAAAAAAAAAACAAAAAAGAATAGGAGTTTAAAGGCATCAAGATTTCACAGACGGCCGGGCTTGGTGGCTCAGCCTGTAATCCCGCGCTTTGCGAGGCTGAGGTGAGTGGAGTGCCTTAGCCCGCGGGTTTGAGACCCGCCTGGGCAACTTGGCGAGACCTCATCTCTACAATAAATCAAAAAATCAGCCGGGCGGGGTAGCGCATGCCTGTAATTCCGGCTACTCGGGAGACGGAAGGATGGCCGGAGCCCAAGAGGTCGAGGCTGCGGTGGCCAAGAGCGGCCACTGCACTCCAGTCTGGACGACAGAGTGAGACTCCAACTCAAAAAAAAAAGATTTCACAGACTTTCTATTTCCATACTACTTCTTTTACAATTTAATTTCTGCTACAAAATGTACTACTTATCAAATAAATAACACTCTCATAGGTCAATGTGAAAATAAATCAGTAAGTTAAGACTCTGGTACAAGAACTTTAGACAGAAATGAGAACTCCCACTCTCACATTCATCTGCAGTCCCACCAAACCTGCCTACCTACCGCAGTAGAGCACAAAGGGCACCTTTCCTCAATGCACCCGTGGTAATTCTTCAGAGGATTAATTACAGAACTGTTCTGAAGTGAGAATTATCTTTTCCTAGAGTTTATTGAAAACCCCACATTTAAAAATGTGTTTTTATTTCCTCCTATACCACTGAGAAATATAGCAAACACTAAAGGAAAAAATTGATTCCCTATCATTTAGATTACAACTAATAGGAAGTATGTAATTTCCCCAAATCTATCAGCAAAGACACTTTATTTACCCAAAAGTAAAGATAGGCTTACTTATGTGAGGTTTTAAAGAATATGTAATTTCATTGATAGTACAATTGCTAGAGCATTTTAGTCACCTGAAGCATATATCATTGTGTGCTGGAAAGAGAACAGAGCGAGAAATCAGGAAAACTGGAAGACCTGTTTTGCTCATACTGGTTGTATAATTTCTAGACCTTAAATTCCTCACTTAAATATTTCCAAGTGTTAACCTAGTTTTATTGTCTTTATTTCATTATGTTTAAAGATACGCGAACTCCAGTACCTTATAGAAAGAAAAGGAACAGCAAGTACTCTAAGTTAAATTTCAAATGTTATAAAATGTATATTTGAAGGTGTCTTTTCTGAACCATCCACATTTTCCCTGTGCTGCCTTCCCAATCTTCCTCAGCTTAGATATTACAATACGCTTGGTAAATAACGAGATATCACTACACACACTTGATCGCTGCCCAGATCACTGATAACACCAAACACTAGTGAAAATGTAGAGCAACAGGAACTCTCATTCGTTGCTTGTGGAAATGCAGAATAGTAACAGCACTTTGGGTGATAGTTTGACAGTGCTTTTCAAAACTAAACATACACTTACTGTATGATCCAGGAATCAACTTCCTTGGTACTTACCCAAAAAAGTTGAAATGCCCATACAAAAATGTGCACATAAATATTTACAGTACTTTATTCAAACTTGGAAGCAGCCAAAACAGCCTTTAGTAGGTGAGTGTATAAACAAACTGTGGGTCATCTAGACAATTGACTATTACTCACTATAAAAATAAATATGCTATTAAGCCAGAAAAAGACATAGAATGACCTTAAATGCAAATTCCTAATTGAAAGAAACCCATCTGAAAATACTATATATTGTACAATTCCAACTATATATAACATTCTGGAAAAAGCAAAACTACAGAGACAGTAAAAGATCAGTGGTTGTCAGGAGTTAAGGGTGAGGGAGGGTGAAAAGGTGGAGTACAATGGATTTTTAGTGCAGTGAAACAACTCTGTATGACACCATAACAGTGGATTCATGTCTCTATATTTTGTCCGATTTGTGTATTGTAGAATGTATAACATCAAGAGTGAACCCTAATGTAAACTATGGACTCTGGTGATAATGAATTATTAACGTGGGTTCACCAGTTGTAAGAAATGTACCACTCAGATAGGGGATGTTGATTATAGGAAAGGCTATACATATGTGGGTGCAGGGGGTGACTGACTTCTGCTCTAAAATTGCTCTAAAAAATCAAATCTATTTGAAAACATATTTGGGCTGGAGAAAGGAAGATGAGAAAATGATAGACATTGGAAGGTATCCCTGAAAAATGGCCCTATTCCTTAATGCTTAGGAAAACAAACCCTGGAGAATTTTAGAGTCACATAAAAACTGCCTAGTTCCTGCTTGTGATGGAACTCAGGAAAGCAACAAGTTTCCCTCCATTCTGGCGGCGAGGGGGGGGAATCATGTTATAATTAATCAAAGATGTCTGAGCCCTGCTGAGCTTCTGGTAGTCACCAAGTGATACGGGACTGCACTTCTCTTACATCTCTTCAAGAGGACCACTGGGCCTGAAATCGCCTTCCCATCACACACACACACACACACACACACACACACACACACACACACACACACAAACACAAAGGACTGATATCGCCAGATAACAGCCAGATT
The DNA here is from genome assembly GCF_000164805.1 of Carlito syrichta. Lineage (NCBI taxonomy): Eukaryota > Metazoa > Chordata > Mammalia > Primates > Tarsiidae > Carlito > Carlito syrichta. The sequence continues at coordinate 210,268 of NW_007246194.1, read as the reverse complement.
GCATGTACCTCAGATGATGTGAGTGGACACAAATATCAATGAGCATAAGGACAGATGACAATATACTAGATGTTGCCCTCTGAAGCCTGTATTCCACATACAACCTGAAGAAGAGACATGTGGGGAGAAACAGTGACTGAATCAAGAAATCTCAGTTTGACTAAGAAAACCTCCATTTGGTAGAAAAACTCAGATTAGCCTTGTGCTACTAGGCAGTAATTGGCTTCAGATGAAAAAAATATATATAGAGAGAGATAAAGACATACACACAATCACACACACACACACACATACACACACACACAGAAAAAGAGAGAAAGGTAGAAAGAGATAGACATAGGAGGAAAGAAAAAAATGAATGATATTTTTAGCATACCTGAGTTTGTGTCACGAGAAGTCAGTATAAATATATTAAATTACTTAAGTTGATAGTTCTCAATGACCCCCTTTTATTATATATATTTTAATGCTTCATTTTTTATTTCAAATATCAGTTTTTGGATAATACAGACTGCACACATCACTTTTTAAAAAATTATATTATGTTCTATCTGCAATATATCAGAAAAATAAAACTAAATTATAATCATAGGCTATTACATCAATATACGTTTAATATCATGTCTATACAGTGAAATGAAGTAAAGTGAATGTCTGTACCAACATGTAAGGTCACCAAGCATATGTACACTGGGAATATGTATAGTTGAAATATATACATCCTGATATAGTTATGATGAATTGGAAATTCCCAAACTGTGAGTGGTATGAATATTGATGGCATGATTTTTCAAGAAGCTGAGGAAGTCTTGGAAAGTACTATGAAAAATAAAACATAAACCTTTGATTTATAACATACTTGCCTACCTGGTTTACACACTATTTTTACTCTTCCTCATTCTTTGCATTTACCATTGCTGGTCCCTGGTATCTTGCCCACTAAAATTCCAGTGTCATTCCCAGTCATTTGGTTGTTGTAATTTTTTTTCTTTTAGTTTTTTGGATTTTTATAAGGCAAAATTTTTATTAAAGTATAATACACATAAAGAAAAGTACACAAATTCTAAGTATACAGCAGCATGAACACATCAGTTTAATCAACATCCAGGTCAAGAAACATGTTCTCAATACCATGAAGGTCCTCTTGTACCCCATTCCAGTAACTACACCCTTACAAAAGTAAACTCCATTCTGATGTCTAATAGCATAGATTAAGTTTGCTGATTTTGAATCTTATACAAGTGGACTCATTCAATATGTAGTCTATTGTCTCTAGCTTCTTTTGATCAAAATTATATTAGTGAAATTTATTCCTATTCTTGGAATTAGTAACAGTTTGTTTATTCTCATTGCGATGTCATATATTACAATTTGTCCATTCTATTGTTGATGGAAACCTAAGTAATTTCCAGTTTGGGGCTACTAGAAGATAATGCTGCTATAAACATTCTTGTACGTCTCTTTTGGTGAATGTATGATTCCATTTTTTATTGGAAATATACCAAGACATGGAAATGCTGGGGCTTAATATAATACCTAGCACAAAATAAATCTTGAGTTTTGAGTCATTGCCCCAATGATATCAATGCCTTTTAGTGATTGTGAGGAAAAATAAGGTAATAGAAAAAAATGACCAAAGCAAACTACTACTAAAAATATCCATTTATTATTAATTGATCAGGCTATAATTTGCTTTGTGTAATATAAAGTATTTAGAACAGATAATCTTAAGCTTTATTCCTGTGTAAATTTGACTATCAGTTGGTGTTAGTCAAAATTATAATCAGTCGAATTTAGGATGAAAAGACTAAAGGTAAAATTTTTTGGACATCTAAATTTTACATGTTTTCTATTTTATTTAAAGTTGCCTACAGAAACGACTGGTATAATTTATTTGTATGACTATGTAAGCAAATGTTTTAACCCATATGTAAATTTAATTTCCTTCTAATTCTTTTCTAATAATAGGAAATTGATGTGCTTTTGCAAATAGAATACTGTTGTGCTTCATTCACATTTAATGAGTTCTACTATGGTCACACTTTGCACTTTCACAATCATTTCTGCCCCTACATGATATTAATTGGATCTCTTCCAAAACACATTAGGCTATTTATGCTGTTTGTTGTCTAAAAATGCTACATTTGCCAATTATCTCCTAAAATTTGCTCCAGAGTTTTCATCTGATTACTTTCACAACATGTACTTCAACATTTTAACTTTTCTGTAAATGAGAAGGTCCTTCTTTTGCTATAAAATTTTCCAAATGTGATGCCTCAGCAAAGTTTTTAAAAAGAAACAAAATATTGAGTAGAAATGAATGCATTGTAATTTTTTTTCTTGCCCCCAAGAAAAATAAAACTGAGCTCCGGGAATAATGTTATGACTCTGGGAAGACAAACATATAGGGAGCAGAATTGCATTGAGTTGGGAAATAATTCTAAACATTTAGAAATATTTTTCAATAATTTTAGGAATATAATGTTTTTCCTTGTTATTTTTATATATTATACAAATGCAGTTTCTGAAGAGGCAGCAGAATCTGAGTATTGATATCATACTTCTGGGAATTAATATTGTACTCACTACTTTTTAATACATACAATGAAAGCTCTCTGATCAAAATACGTTTTTCTCTTTAGAATTTTGCCACTTGTACATAAGCAGAAATCAGACTGTAAATAGCAGGATGCAAATTTTGTTTAAAGATATATAATATGCATTCTTAGAAATAGAGATTGTTAATATGTACACTAACCTCTTTCATTGTTATTTGGCTAGGTGACACGAGGTAAATACAATCGTAGTTTTATCCTTATTGTTATTCTGGAAAATCTTAGTTCTCACTAATTCGATATGTTTAGCTATCAGAGTTTTAACTGTTGATCGCCAAAACTATCAATTAACATTTATCTTCATCTCTATATAGGGCAAGACCTACATTTCTTTCTAAAAGTGGAGATAACAATTGTAATGAAAATACTGGAGTCCTGGGTCAGAATTAGAACTCTCTCCATTGGGAGATCTGAAGATCTCGCCACGGAAGATCTGTCCACTATAAATTACATCAAAGATGAAACTGGTCTTCACAATCCCTACTCCAGTCCCATCCCCTATCCCGCTCTTACATATCTGTCCTTAGGAATCTAACACATTCTAAAACTTAACTAGATATCCTCATTATTTCAATGCCTACCTGTACCCTGTTTTATCTATTCATTATAACATTTCTTTTAAAAGGCATTACATTTTCTTTATCCAGTCCAGCTTCTATGGGCAACATGGTTGATTCCATGTTTTTGCTATTGTGAGTAGAGCTGCAACAAACATACGTATGCAGGTATCTGTTTTGTAGAATAATTTGAGTTCCTATGGGTATATTCCCAACAGGGGAATTGCTGGGTCATATGGAAGGTCAATTTCTAGTTCTTTCCATAAAGAAGGACAAATATATGGACTTTACAGCAACTTGGATGAATTTGGAGCTGATCATTCTCAGTGATCTATCACAGAAACAAAGAACAGAGTACCATATGTTCTCACTCATAAGCGAACCTTGAACAATTATAATACTATAAGAAAGCGTTTGGCAGCAATGGGAAACTGTCAGGGGACGGGGTGGGATTGGCAGTTGAGGGAAACTGCTAGGGGAGGGAGGGGCATACCTCATCAAGAAGGTTACCTGCATAATCAATGTTTGTATACCTAACCCTGAATTGTACCTTGCATCTTTATAATAAAATAATAATAATTTTTAAAAAGGCATTACAGCCATTGTGACAGGGATGTTTATTTTCCAAACACAGATGTTCAGATTCGTATCAATGTTTAGAGGACAGTCTTCTTCCTTTACTGTACAATAACTTCGAATTGTTAGATCTTAGGGTGTCGGCACCCTACATGTCTTACTCATCTTGGAATCTCCAGCATTTCGTTTAGGGACTGGCACAAAGAAAGAGTTCCAAGTTTGTTGTGAAACCGAATAAATCTGGGTGATGACTGACACCCTAGCGCAGTGGGTTAATCCTATTAGACCACACAACAAACTATTGAAATCTCCCGTTCTGGGATCAGCCTTCCCAAGTACATGCCAAGTTTAAGTGTAGGAATCTTGTTGTTTTCACAACCCCTGCAGGAGTCTTGGCACACACAATTCGCTCTCTTAAAATCTGTTGAAATTGAACAGCCATAAATCAATATTGAAAAGTAAAGTGTGAAGGGAAAAAAAGAGGAATGTAAAAGATATAACAGGGTTGGGTTGTTGGAAAGACGGAAGAAAACCAATGATAAAGCGAAGTTAACATCCCAGCTTTCAGAGTATTAACCAAGCTTCCTGCGTGCAGGTTGCCTTAGCAACAGCGGAGAGCGTCCGCCCGAGCCCCGCTTATCGCCCCGCCCCCCAGCCGTCACACTCCTCCTGCGCCTACCCGGCACCCTTACTTTCGCCCCAATCTGCCAGCTGGGATCTAAAGTCTTACTCTCTGTGCCCGTATGTGTGCTGCCTTACTAAAAATATGGCAACAACTATCTAGAGTAAGAAATATCTTCTTTACGTATAATCCACATTTTTTCTGCAGATATATAAACACAAAATTACAAGCTACTTGTAATTTGGAGGCTCTGTCTAGCATGAGCGTTTGGAGCCGATTATCAGGCAGTGCCCTGGACACCAGCAGCCTTGGAAGTCCCCGGTTTGCGGAGGGAGACGTGGATCTGAGTGGGGCGGGGTGGTCCCTGTCACTGTGGAGGAAGCGAGACTGTTCGTCGGGGTTGGCGTGGTTTTTCTGTCAATACTGGCTCCACCATGTGAGTGATTGCTTACCAGCCGTCCTCATCCCTAATCCTGCTGCTCGACCCTTACACTCTCCCGCTCTCTTCCTCAGGTCGAAGGTTTCCTTTAAGATCACGCTGACGTCGGACCCGCGGCTGCCTTACAAAGTGTGAGTTGCTAGGCCGGGATGGGGCCCTCGGGGCCGGGCAGTACTGACTGGACTGGCGGTGATCCGAGTCTTTCGAACAACTCCCACTCCATCGCTTCCCTTTTTCCACCCCTGTCCGGATCTTGAGAGGCGAGGTTCCGTACTTGCCTCGTAAAAGGGTCAGCTTGGCCCTGGCAGGAGAGTGGGTGTATTTGTGTTGGTCAGTGCCTCTGGTGGACGACTGGAGCGGGAGGACGTGTGAACAAGACTCTGGTAATATCCTGGGATTCTTAAACAGTCTGTCTGCTGGGTATTAGAGAGGCCTTTTGCTGCTTCGACCAGGTGTTAGAAGTTAGGAAAGACAGCCCGGTTGTCAGACTGAAATTACTTGAATGTATGTTAGCGTTAAATTTCTGTGTTTTGTTGCGTGTGAATGACTCAGTAATTGGGCATCACAAAGTAATGAGTCTCAAATCACACACTTCCTAGTTGGGAATTAATAAAGAGTGCTTAGTAGCAAAGTGTGGAAATAGGGCAGTTTATCTATGTGGTCCTTTACTTATTCTTTTGCAGTTAAATTCTGGTTTAACACGAATCTACCTACATACTCATCTGACTCTTCCTATGGTTTTAAGTAAACACTCTTGAGGTTATTGTGTCTGGAAATTCCATGAAATGTGGCAAAGAACAGGATTGCAATAGGATTTTTTTTTTCATAATTAACATAATTAGTCCCGTGACCTACCTAACTGAACTGATAAGTTTCAGTGACTACCTCACTGTGACCCATGCAATCTTCCAGACTTTTGCTTCTTTGATCTTTTCATCTACAAAATATCCTTTTTACACTTTATCTCACATGTTCATGGTCATAGTCTAGAATTTTGAGACTTTCAATAATTGCTTCATCTCTAAAATGTCATTGTGAGGCAGTCTCTTATGGTTAACTACATTGCCTCTTTTTAACTCATTTACTGTAAAGTCTCTTCTACAACACTGTACAATGTTTCATTTAATCCATTAATCACATTGTTATTTAATCTATAAATATCCACTCCCCTATGCCTTACTTTATGGTCTATCTTTAAGTCATTCTGTAGCAAGCACCTCAACTCTAGTACCTACCTTCTTTCCCCAGCATGTTTTGCTTGGTGAAATACCACCTCTTAATCCGGCTATTTGTGTTCTGTGTACATAGCTGGATGTGTCTGGAGAAAATAACACAACAGGCTGTTGGGTTTTATGTGAAATTCATGACTACACTCAATAGTACTGCCTTGCACTATACTACATTCTTCAAATTTGCTCACTTTTCTCTTTATTCTCAGAAAGGATTTTTTTTTTTCTATTTTGAGTTGGAGTCTCACTCCATAGCTCAGGCTGGAGTGCAGTGGCACACTCATGGCCACCCCAGCGTCAACCTGCTGGGCTCAGGCAATCCTTCTACCTCAGCCTTCCAAGTAGCCGGAACTACAGGTGTGTGCTGCCATGCCCGGCTAATATTGTAGAAATGAGGTCTCACCAAGTTGCCCAGACTGTTCTCAAACCTGTGGGCTCAGGTAATCCCCTCACCTTTGCCTCCCAAATTACTGGACTTGAGCCACCACACCCGGCCGGATTATTTTTTTTTTTGTCTCAAACTTTCCACAATTTAGTTTCCCCTTACTCTCAAATCTATCAGAGGGAAATTATCTTATTTTTCCATTCCCCACATCTATAAACCTTGCACTACATCTATAAACCTATAATTTCAGTCTCCCACCCTGTTACGATGAAAAGCCAATCGTTCCACTTGAGCTCTGGATCCCATCTATTTTAATCTCAAGAGTACAGTGGATGGAATCAAGTGGCTCATCTCTCTTCATCATTGGTTTCTCCCTCTATGTTGGATTATTCTTACCAATGTGTAAATGTACACATTGAAAGAGAGTGAGGAAGAGGGAAGAAGAGAATAGAGTAGCACTATATCCTTACATACCTGGAACATTGTACCAGTCCAATTAATAATGTGGTGACTGAGTTTAGTAGATATAATTATTTAGCATGTATATATGTATGTAGTTGTATGTGTATGTTTAATCTATGTATGGGCATGTATGTGTAAAATACATATAATGTGGTGATATATGTATATGTGCAATGGTACTTACGCTATATATCCTATTCAAAGTAAATGGTAACTTAATCCTGGCATGGTAGCTTATGCCTGTAATCCCTGCACTTTGTGAGGCCAAGGTGGGAGAATCACTTGAGCCCAGGAGTTCAAGACCAGTCTAGGCAGCATAGTAAGAACTTGTCTCTGCAGAAAAATTTATCTAGACATGGTCGCGGGTGCTTACAGTCCCAGCAACTCGAGACTGAGGCAGAAAATTTACCTGCCATGATCATGCCATTGTACTGCAGCCTAGGTAGCCATGATTTTTTTAAAAAGGGGGGAAAGAAAAGACTAAATGGTACTAGTAAAAGCAACAGTAAGATTTGTGGAAAAGCATGTTTTAACTTTTAAATACTGGTCTTTGCTTGTCAAACAAGTAAACTCTGATAGAGTAACTACCCTTGAGCTGGGTTCTATGGTGCATGCCTCGGGAGATTGAGGCGGGCGAATTGCTGGAGCCTAGGAGTTCCAGATGTCTACACTAAGTCCAGTATCAATACGGTGATCAGATGTCTACACTAAGTCCAGTATCAATACGGTGGCTCCCAGGATTAGGGAACCAGCAGGTTACCTAAGAAGGGGAGAACCAGCCATATCTGAAACAGAGTAGGTCAAAACTACAATGCTGATCAGTAGTGGAAATGTGACTGTGCCTTTGAAAAGCCACGGCACATCAACCTGGGCAACATAGTGAGATCCTGTCTCTTTAAAAAAACAAACAAAAACTTGAGTTTTATTTAGTTTTAAATTTATTCTGGGGGATGTCAGAGTTTTTATTTTTGTTTTGTTTATTGATAGAGTTAATATGGTATCGACACTAGGCCACAAAAATGTTGCTATTAAACATTCTTTTATACACAGGATAAATTAAAATTACATTTAACTCTTTCAGTCTGATTCATATCTTTTCTGTCTTATTTTCCAACTTTTCTTCTCCTCCCTTTCTTACTACCATATCACTTAAAGCTTCAGCCTCTCCATTTCCAAATTGACAAACTAGCCCTTTTAATCCTGCTTGCCTTTACACATGTTTTCTTCTGGACTTGGAGTGCAGTCTCATGACCACTACTCAATGACCTGTTGTAATGCTAAAAATTTCATGTCTCTGAAGATTTCTGTAATTGTCTACAGAGTTAATCTCTTTTAACTTCCTGTGGTATATTTGTTCTTAGGCTTTATAATAACAGTTGTCAGGTTGGGTCATCGTTTTGTTTACATGAAATATTTATTAGAAGAAAATAATACCAGTAACTTACTTTAAAAATTGACTTTAATATAAAGGATATTTCACATTTTCTCAAAATACAAGTATCATTTAAGTGACAACTTTGTGAAATGATGTTAACTGGCAAGTAGAGTAGCTTCAAATTAGTTAAAGTCTGTGGAGTCACCATGACTCTCATTTTTTCTGATTTGTGCAAATCAGAACATGCATTAAAAGATGTTTTCATTTTTGTTCTATTGGCTTATCTGGACAGTCTCACCGACTTAATATACAGGTAGAAACGTACCTTAATAAACCTCAATGTGATAGCTAGTTATATTGCAAGAACATTTCTGAGTCTCCAATTTGAAAGTGAATTGAACCCCAAGCTTTTAGAAATTCTATTGAGGCAGATTTTTAAGAAAACAAATCTCAGGTTCTAAACTATAGAAGTATTGCAGAAGTACTTACAAAATCCTGTTGCCTACTCTGTAAGCTGTCACATTGCCAGTTTATTAGACTTTTTAAAAAAACAAATGTCTATCCTTTAGAACTGTGTTTTTATTCCCCCCCTCCAAAAAAAATTAGGAAATAAAGGGTAAAAATGATACCCATTTTCCTCCTTTAACAGTATTTTGGAGGGGTGGACTGGGGGTAGCCAAGAAATCTATTTACAGTTATCTTACTGAAAATCAAAATAATATGCTGTGGTTGATATATATGGTTCTTATCTTCATAGATGTGTAGACTAAGTGGGGAGAATATTACATCATGATACTTGGTATTAAGACATTAAAGAATAATACAATAGTATGGTGGTGGCAGAGAAGTTTCAGTGAGAGATGTTAGCTTGTCATTCTCTCTTCCCTGCTTTGAAAGATGTTCTGTTTTTAGTCGTTTGTAATTTGTTTTACTTTAGAAATCTTATCTTTAAATTTTTTTAGGGTATAATGTAAATTTCTTTTTCAGTTTTTTAAATCTGAAAATTTTTACAGATTTACCCTTGGACTAAGTCATTTTTTAAAAAATCTGTTTATTGGTGATCTGTAATATACTTCTCATTATACAAGTCAATCATTTAACAAAATCATACATCTCTCTCCAAATTTTATTTTAGATTATACTAAACCCGTTTTGAATGATGGTGTAGATGGTGAAAAAAAACCACTTCATTATTGGCATTGTGCCAAAATAAAGTTATTCATTTTCATAAGTTTGGTTTACTATTTTAAACATGATTATTAAGAGTGTCCAGGAGGATTTATTAAAAGCTTTATGATCTAGTGTTGCTTCCCAGATAACCTTTTACTTATAATGAAAATGATAACATTATCATATCAGGCGATGAGGTATTTAGACAGAAGGTAGTCAAGTAGACTGTGGACTAAGGAGAGATTCAACTTTTTGAAGTCTGCCCCTAGAAACAAACAGCAGTCCATATGGTAGTCTAAAACTTCTATCATAGTGTTAGAACTATATAAATCTTCATCTAGAAAGGCTGTTAACGTTCATGCAGAGTGCTAGGCACCATCAGCTCTAAAGTTGTTTGCTTTTTAGGTGTTTGTTTGAAGTTAGCAAATATAGTATGCAATCAAAATAGCCAACTTTGAAACTCAGATGATAGCTTTGTCCAAGTTGGCTACAATACCAGAAATACGAACTAAAGAGACTTTACCAAAAAACTTAAAATTTTTTTTTTGATTCTTCTTGCAGACTTAGTGTTCCTGAAAGTACACCTTTCACAGCAGTCTTAAAGTTTGCAGCAGAAGAAGTAAGTATGGAAATTAGAACAACCTTTATGGAATGCGGTTTGGAAATATGCTTCAAAAATTTTTACAATTTGTGTGCATTTTGACCCATCGTTTCTATGTGGGTTCCTTACTAGACTTATACTATTCTCAAAAAATTATAAGTAGAATGAAACTTGACTTACTTTCAGGTATAAGAGTGAGTTAAACAAATTGACACATCTGTTGTACGCACTCATTGACAATTATAAGGAGAATTCTTATTAAAATTTAAAGGGTACTGATATTTGTAAATGTTTTTTAAAACGTAACATATCACATTATATTCTATATACTCATATTTTTACTAGTTTTGATTCTGAAATTGCAATTTAATAAAATATTTATCATAGTTTTCAAATTTTCTGCATGAGCATGTGGATGGTCATTAACACTTGTTTTCAAATTTTCTGCATGAGCATGTGGATGATCATTAACACTTGTTTTCAAAGTGTCTAGTTTTTAAAAACATGTTTGACTTTGTTTGGTTTTTAAGATATAAAATTTTTCCTAGCCAAGTGTGGTGGCTGGCATCTGTAGTTTCAGCTACTTAGAAAGCTGAGGCAGAAGGATCGCCTGAGCCCAGCAGATCAAGGCTGTGGTGGCCGTGAGTGTTCCACTACACTCCAGCCTGGGCAACAGAGTGAGACTCCAACTCAAAAAAATTAAAAGTTATACATTTTTTTTAATAAAGATGTGGGGTACAATTCAGGGTTAGGTATACAAACGTTTATTATGTAGGTACCCTTGTTGAGGAGGTGTGCCCCTCCCCCACCCCTCCTCCCCAACAGTTTTCCACTACTGCCAATCTCTTTAAATTTTCCATACGAAATGATTAGAAGCCACATATAATGCAACTCTTTGGACAGGACACTTGGAAGAATAGCTTGATCTAGTAGTAATGGAACCAAAATGTGACTTGGAGTTCCTGTCCTAGTTGTGACATTAACTAGCCATATGACATAGGGCATATCCCTCAATTTCTCTCTTCCTTGATTTTTTATCTGTAAAATGAGAGTAGTTAATGCCTGTCCTTCCTGTTTGCTTAAGTGATTTTTAGTAAAAATATCATTTACCAAAATTTTGTGGTGAAGTTAAAAGTGCTAGACAGGTATAGAGTAACCCAAATCAAAATGGTTTCGTTCAGAATCTTTTAAAAAGTTTGTAGTCACAGAAGAATTTTAACAACGAAATAAATAAGAAGCCAGCTTAATACATAGTCTTGCCCTGAACTTGGATGAGTAATAGTAAGTTAGCCAGCCCACCAGTGCTCATAGCTTCTTGAAAACTACTGTCAGGAAGCGCTAACATCTTTTGTCACTCATTCAGAATTAAACTGCAAAGCAGTAGTCCTTGTTTTATAGTCAATTTTGATATATTCTTCAAGCAGAAAGGATAAATAAAATGAGGTGGGACACAACTCTGAATATAGCATTGTTATTACATTTTGCTACACAGATCACTTGCCAGAATATTCCTGGTCTGGGGAATTAGCAGAATCCACAAATTCCAGATTTAAGAAGTAGATCTATATAAGCTATAATTGATATTTGTTATAATACATTTTGTAGTGATTTTGACATATGTCCTTTATAATGCAAAGGCTGTGGTGATCTTGGTTTTCTACTAAAAGTAGAAAATCTAAACATATAGTTGAAAATAAACTAACAGACTTCACACAACCATTTATATTGATGAAGGTTTTAATATAGATTATAATTACCATGCATCATAGGTGCTACACATTTATTTTTTATTTTTTTGTGTTGGAATCTCACTCTGTTGCCCAAGCTAGAGTGTGGTGACATACATATGGCCACTGCATCCTCAACCTGCTGGGCTCAGGTGATCCTTCCATCTCAGTCTTCTGAGTTGCAAGAACCACAGGTGTGTGCCACTACTGTGGCTAATTTTTTTTAAATTATATTTTTAAAAAAAATTATTGTAGAGACGAGGTCTCACCAGATTGCCCAGGCTGATCTCGAACCCTGGATTCAGGCAGTCCTCTCGCCTGCTCCCCGCATAGTGCTGAGATTACAGGCTTGAGCCACATTGCCCAACAGTGCTATGCATTTAGAAAAAGTGTGACTTGCAGGCAGTGGTGAGAGAGGTTTTCATGAGATGATATTGTGAAATTTGTTTCAATAAGAACAAAAGTTGACTTGAAACCAAAGTCTGAATTTAAATTCCTGATAAAATTCTCTTAATAAACAATAATAAAATTCCCCAACACATGCCTGAGATTTAGTTTACTAATTAATGAGTTGTCAGAACCTGGAAAGAGCCTCCTAACATACTTACTTATAGGAATTATAGGATCTGAGGAAGAAAATAAATGAAAAACGAGGATCATAAAGTTTTGCATCTAGGAGAAAACTTGTCAGTATTACAGGACAAAACAGACTACTCCCTCTATTTTATATCACTATGTTGCCTCCCCCAATTTTCGCTTAACTATTGCTTCCACATTCTCCAGACGGGAAAAATGGCATCAGGAATTCCTTTTGATTTTTGAAGTTCATAAAATATGTTGTCATGACATGGGTGTGACTAAGCAAATAAATAACTTATCTTAAAATGAACATGATCTAAGAAGTAAGATTCACCCAGTAGGGTGACTGAGAGCCTTATAGGACTCTAGTTATGGAAATCTGAGAGCCTGATAATTAATTGAGTGTTTAGTCAAAATTTTATTGAGACTGTAGCTTCTACAAAATATTTTTTAAATTCACTTAAATACACTTTGAAGTTCTTTAAAAATTTCTGAATCTTTAACAGGACCCAATGAAGAATGTACCATATTGAGAGTAAAATTTGTTTATTATGTACCTAATACTGTATAGCAAATAATTGTTCTTTTTTTTTAACTTCAACATTTTTTTTATTTTAAAATTGTGGGGTACATTTCAGGGTTAGGTATGCAAATATTCACCGGGCAGTTACCGTTGTTGATGAGGTGTGCCCCCACTTCCCCAGGCAGATTTCTACTACTGTTAGTCCCGCCTCCCTGCCCCCCTCCTCTCCACAATTTCCTGCTACAGGCAATCCTTTTCTTATACTATTGCAGTAGTTGTTCAAGGTCCACTTATGAGTGAGAATGTGATATTCAGTTCTTTGTTTCTGTGAAAGATCACTCAGTATTATAGACTCTAATTCCATCCAGGTTGCCACAATTTCATGATTTTATTCTTCTTTATGGCTGTGTAATTTCCCATCATGTATATGTACCACATTTTTTTTAAACAGTTCTCTTTTGATGGAGAGCACGGTGGTTCCATGTTCTTGTTATTGTGAACAGTGCTGTGATAAACATATATGTGTGGGTATCTTTTTAAAAGAGTGATTTGAGTTCTTCTGGGTATATGCCCAGTAGGGGGATTGCAGGGTCATATGGAAGGTTGATTTTTAGAACTTTTAGGTATCACCACACTGTTTTCCACAGAGGCCGTACTAGTTTGCACTCCCACCAAGAGTGTCAGTGTTCCCTTTTCACAACATCCTTTCCAGCATCTGTTATTTTTTCAGTTATTGATGATGGCCATTCTGACTGGAGTTAGGTCGTATCTCAGTGTAGTTTTAATTTGCATCTCCTTGATGACAGTGAGAATGAATGTTTTTTCATGTATCTGTTGTCTGTTCGTATGTCTTCTTATGATAAGTGTCTATTCATATCTTTTGCCCACTTTGTAATGGGGCTGTTTGTTTTGTTCTTTTCGGCATGTTTGAGTTCCTTGTAGATCCTAGATGTTAGGCCTTTATCAGACACGGAGTTGGCAAATGTTTTTACCAGTCTGTGGGCTGTCTCCCTGCTCTCTTGATGGTTTCTTTGGCTTTGCAGAAGCTTGTCAGTTTGATGAGGTCCCACTTGTCTATGTTATCGCTTATGACCTGGGCACTTTTTGTTTTGATCAGGAATTGGTTGCCAGTTCCAATTTCCATAAGAGTGTCTCCTGAATTTTCTAAGGTTTTTATAGTTTGAGGTTTTACATTTAGGTCTCTGATCCATTTAGAGTTGATTTTTGTGTATGGGGATAGGTAGGGGTCCTGTTTCAATCTTCTGCATGTGGTCAGCCAGTTTTCCCAGCACCATTTACTGAGTAGGTTCTCATCACCCCAGTGCTTGGTGGTAGAGGCTTTGTTGAAGATGAGTTGATTGAGAAATTGAGGTTTTGCTTCTGGAATCTCAATTCTATTCCATTGATCTGTATGCCTGTACTTGTACCAATACCAGACTGTTTTGATTATTGTAGTTTTATAATAAAGTTTAAAGTCTGGGAGTGTGCTACCTCCTGCTTTGTGTTTTTTGCTGAGGATTGTTTTGGTTATTCTTGGTTGTTTATCTTTTCATATGAATTCCTATATTGTTGTTTCTAGGTCTTAAAAGAATGTTGCTGGTAATTTGATGGTATGCGTTAAATCTGTAATTCCCTTAGGTAAAATGGATATCTTAACAATGATTCTTCCAATCCAGAAGCATGGAATATTTTTCCACTTGTTTGTGTCATCTTTGATTTCTTAGACGTGTTTTGTAGTTTTCATTGTAAAGGTCTTTCACATCTCTGGTTAGGAAGATGCCGAGGTATTTCATTTTTTTTTGGTGACTATTGTGAATGGAATTGTGATTTTTTATTTGGGTTTCTGTTTGTTTATTATTGGTGTATAGAAATGCGATTGTAGTTGCAAATTTATTTATTTATTTATTTTATTTATTTATTTGAGTTGAAGTCTCACTCTGTTGCCCAGACTGGAGTGCAGATTATTTATTTATTTATTTATTTGAGTTGAAGTCTCACTCTGTTGCCCAGACTGGAGTGCAGTGGCCACCGCAGCCTCGACCTGCTGGGCTCTGGCAATCCTTCTGCCTCAGCTTGCAAATTTATTTTATACCCTGAGACTTTGCCAAAGTCTGCTATCAGTGAAAGGAAGTTTTTGACCGATTCTCCTGGGTTTTCAAGGTATAGAAACATGTCGTCTGCAAAGAGAGATAACTTGACTTCCTCTTTTCCTATTTGGATACCCCTGATCACCTTCTCTTCTCTGATTGCTCTAGCTAGGACTTCCAAAACTATGTTGAACAGGAGGGGTGAGAGTGAGCATCCTTGTCTTATTCCAGTTTTCAGGGGAAATGGTTACAATTTTTATCTGTTTGGCAATGTGCTGGCTGTGGGTTTCTTATAGATGGCTCTTACTATTTTGAGGTATGTTCCTCTATGCCTAGATGCTCAATGGTTTTTATCAAAAAGGGGTGCTGGATTTTATCAAAAGCTTTTTCTGCATCTAATGATATAATCATGTGGTTTTTTGTTTTTACATCTGTTGATGTATTTAATTACATTTATGGTCTTATGAATGTTCAACCAGCCTTGCATCCCAGGGATGAAGTCTCCTTGGTTGTGATAGATGATTTTTGAGATGTGTTGTTGAATCCAGTTTGCTAGGATCTTGTTGAGAAGTTTAGCATCTATCTTCATCAAAGATATTGTCCTGTAGTTCTCTTTCTTTGTTGGATCTTTACCTGGCTTGGGTTTCAATGTGATGTTAGCGTCATAAAATGATTTGGGGAGAGTTCCATCTTTCTCAATTGCTTGGAATACTTTCGGTAGGATTGATATCAGTTCCTCCGTGTATGTTTTGTAGAATTCTGCTGGAAAGTCATCTGGTCCAGGGCTTTTTTTGTAGATAGTTTTCTTATGACATAGTCAATTTCCTTGATTGTTATTGGTCTATTTAGGATCTTACTTTCTTCTTGTTTTGATTTGGGAGGTTGTGTGATGTCAGAAAGTCCTCCATTTTCTTTAGGTTTTCAAGTTTATTTCCATACAAGTGTACATAGTAGTCTCTGATAATCTTTTGTGTTTCTTCAGGGTCAGATGTGACTTCATCTTTATGTTTCTAATTGTGTTTATTTGGACTTGTTCTCTTTTTTTTCTTGGTCACTCTAGCTAGGGAACCATCAATCTTGCTTATCCTTTCAAAGAACCAGCTTTTTGTTTAGTTGATTTTTTGTATATCTTTTTGTCTTCTATGTCCTGAATATGGGCTTTTATTATGGTGATCTGGATCCTTCTGCTGAAGTTAGGGTTTTGATGGTCTTGCTCTTCCAGCTTCCTTAGGTGACTTGTTAGGCTGTTAACTTGTGATCTTTCCATTTTCTTCATGTGTGTTTGTAGAGATATGAATTCCCCTCTTACTTCTACTTACACGGCATCCCAGGATTTTGGTAAGATGTTTCTTCATTTTCATTTGTTTCCAGGTATCTTGTAATCTCTGTTTTGATTTCCATGTTGACCCAGGAGTTGCTTAACATCATTGCTGTTTAGTGTCCATGTCTTTGTGGGTTTGGGCAGAACTTTATTGGTGTTGATATTTATTTTTATTGCACTGTTGTATGAGAAGGTGCATGGCAAAATTTCAATATTATGACATTTTTTTAAGCCTGATTTATGGCCAAGGATGTGGTCTATCTTAGTGTATGTTCCATGCAGTGATGCGTAGAATGTATATTCTATGGTCGTTGGGTGGAGTGTTCTGTAGGTATCAGTTAAGTCCATTTGGTCAAAAAGTCACATTGAGGTTCCAGATCTTCTTGCTTATTTTTGTCCTGAAAATCTTTCTATGGTTGTGAGTGGGGTATTAAAGTCCCCAGCTATGATAGTGGTAGAATCAATATCTTTTTTAAGTTTGCCCTAGAAGCTGTTTTATAAAGGTGGGTCTCCTATGTTGGTTGCATCTATGTTTAGGATAGATATTTCTTGTTGGTGGATTGAACCTTTTATCATTATGTAATGACCTTCTGTATCTTTTTTAATTTTTGATAACTTAAAGGATATTTTGTCTGATACTAAGATTGCAACTCCAACTTTCTTTTGTGTTCCATGCATCTGTAAATTTGTTTCCTATCCTCTTACTTTGAGCCTGTGAGTGTCCCTTCTGGTGAGATGAATCTCTTGGAGACAATATATTGTTGCCTTAAGATATTTTATCCATTTTGCCATTCTGTGTGTTTTCAGTGGTGCATTTAGTCTATTCACATTCAGGCTAATTATTGAAATGTAGGAGTTTATTCCTGTCATAAGATTCTTATAGAGTTGTTGTTGTTCCTGTTTAATATCTTTCTTTTGATTTTTTGGGTTGATTCATTTGTGTTATCAATCTTTTTCCTGCACTCTTGTGAAGAATGTCGTCGTTCTTGTTTCCTTTTCTTCTGTATTTCATACTTTCTTAAGTGTTTCTTGTAGAGGTGGTCTAGAGGCAACATAAGATCTTAGGGATTGAATGTCTAGAAAAGATTTTACTTCTCCCTCGCTGATGAAGCTTAGTTTAACTGGGTAGGTTATTCTTGGTTGAAATTGTTTATCTTTGAGAACTTTGAAGATTGGACTTCACATTCTCCTAGGCTGAAGTGTTTCTGTAGATAAATTTGCTGCTCTTCTAATTAGTCTTCCTGGTAGGACGTCTGACTTTTTTCCCTTGCCGCCTTTAGGATTTTTTCTTTTATGCCTACTTCATTAAGGCAAATTGTTATGTGTCTAGGAGTTGGTCTTCTCATTTGTTGTCTTGCAGGAGTTCTCTGGATATCTTGTGTTTGACTTTTTGCATCAGTGATGAGATGAGGGAAGTTTTCTCAAATGGTTTCATGAAATGTTTGTTCCAGGATGTTCTCTGTCTCACTGCCTCAAGAAGTCCAATTACTCTTAGGTTCGGCCTCTGAAATAATCACTCATCTCTTGAAGGTTTTTTCTGTCTTTTTAAACTTCTTTTCTATGTTTTTGACAGTTTGGGTTAGTTCTATATTTTGGTCTTCAAGCTCTGAGATTATTTCCTCTGCTTGGTTAATCTGCTTTCCATGCTTATTAGTTTGTTATTTATTTCAGTCACAGTATTCTTTACTGCTGTTATCTCAGTTATCAACTCCTTCCTATTTTCCTCTTGTCTCTCCTCAATTCTTTTTATTCTCTCTATTAATGTTTTGATGTCTGAGTTTGTAGTATATGACCCGTCATTCTGGGGGCTCTTCATTGTTTTCGTTCCGAAGTCTTTTCTCAGTGTCTGACCTCCCAGGGGTCTGTATGAGACCCGTATTCTTCTTGTGTGTTTTCTTCATTTGTGTAGATTTTACTCCCCACTTTTTCCCCCTCTTCTTTAATTCTGATGTTCAGGGGTGGCGGTGCTGCTTTTACTTCTGTTTGCTCAGTCTCTTGTTCTTCCTTATGTGAATCCTCTAGCTTTGATCAATTCTGAGGCTGGACTGTGGGTTGGGAGCTATACTTTTTTGCAGTTTTGAGATTTAATTGGGGGGGAGGTGTGATTCAAGATCTATCTGCATAACCCTGTATCCACCAATAGGTATATGGGTACTGTGGAACCCCCTTCCCACTGCCTTGCAATCTGTCCATGCGGTGGAGGTATAAGTTTGCTCCCTAATAGCAAAATGAGGTAAGATGAAGGAAAAGAATGGAACAGGGAAGGGAGGGAGGAAGGTGGAGAGAGAGAAGAGACAAATGTACCGACTAACAAATGAAAGGAGACACAAAGACAGAAAAAAGTTTAAAAAAACTAAAACATACAGGCAATCATACAAACACACAAGCCAACCAACCTCCCTATTGATATATAATTCCCCTACACAAACAGGAGTTCCAAAGAAAAAAAGGAGAAATCAGTAAAATAACAGAAACAAGGCAAGTATGAAAATGTTATCAAAAACAGAGAGAAGAGAGAAAAAAGAGAAAAGTAAAAAAAAGTAAAAACAAACAAAAATGAGCAAAACAAACAAAGAATATAAACATTTAAAAAAGTAAAAACGCCAAAGCAAGCTTGGTCTGAAATTGTTCCTGTGAGTCAAGGTCCTTTCAGCACTGATCTCTAGCTCTTATCGCAAGCTAGTAAGGTTGCTCACAGCTAGAGTCAGATGTCCCAGGCCTGCTGTGGAAGGATCAGATCTGGATCCCAGGCCTGGGACATCTGACTCTGCTGCCTGTCATGTCTGCCACTCAGATCCAACCTCTCTGTGTCTGATCTAGCATGGGGGAGAGGCTTCTTTCTCTCCCCTTTGATGCAATTACCTTAGGTCCCAAGTTGGAGGCTGGGCAGAGCTGTGTAGAGCTGGGCAGGTTGATGCAGGTCTCTGCCTGGTCCTGGGACAGAGAAAATGACTGATAAGCACCTCCTTACCAGGCATGGGCCTCCTCCCTGGCCCTCCTTGATCCTCTCTCTCCACTGATTGGATTCTGGCCTCTAGCTGATCTCTGGCCCCACCCCTGTGTGGCAGCTTGAGGCAGGGGAGGGAGCAGGGAATTCCACAAAGCCAGGAGCGGAGGGCCACAGCTGCTGCACAGTGCCTGGGGCTGGCTGCAGCAGCCACCTTTTGCAGAGACATTCTCAATCCGACTTGTCCTCTTGCCATCTTGCCCCTCCTCCCCAAATTACTGTTCTTAGGCATGGTTAAGTTCTTATTTTATTTTTTTTATTTTTATTTATTTATTTATTTATTTATTTTTGAGTTGGAGTCTCTCTCTGTCACCCAGACTGGAGTGCAGTGGCCGCTCCCAGCCACCGCAGCCTCGACCTGCTGGGCTCCGGTGATCCTTCCGCCTCAGCCCTCCAAGTAACCCGAATTACAGGCATGCGCTACCACGCCCGGCTGGTTTTTTTATTTATTGTAGAGATGAGGTCTTGCTGCCCTGGCGGGTCTCGAACCCGCGGGCTCAGGCAATCCACTCACCTAGGCTAAGTTCTTATTTAAAAACTTGATTCTTCAGTTCACTACTTAAAATAAACTTCTAGTTGTTTTTCTCAACTATGTATATGTGACCATTATAAATGGTAGAACAATACTTCCCAGACAACAAGACCTACACCCAAAATAGTACCACCAAAATAAAAGCCATGAAACACTGGGATTAGTGACCAAAAGTTAGGGAAACACTTAATTCACTGTTTTCTTTTTGAAGTTAAACTATATTAGTATATTTTAGATTTTTGAAAAGACCACTAGTTTAACATATTGTTTTCCAAACTTACTGGTCACAAATTCAAGTATAACATTTATAAAATTAGTTCATAGCACAAACTTGTGTAATAGGTATTTGTTGAATAAATGAGCAAACTATGAATACATAAACATCACTTTGACAACTGCTGGTCTTTTTAAGAGATAGAATCTGCCTTTTGGCTACCAATAAGTTCCATGCCACATTTTATTAATTCTAAAAGCACATCTTTTTAAACATCTCTGAAATAATTCAGGGAGGCCTACTATTACTATTGACCACATGGTGGTCACATAATTGTCTAGGTGATATCACATGTACATAACTGAAATTTATTATTTCCTAGTGAAATGATTGGACAATTGCAATCCTTTGGGCTTTAAGTCAGCAAATCATTTAAGAAGAATTTAAAGAATGTAAGCTTTGGTTGTTACTAGAAAATCTTCTATGGGCCTCTCCTGTTAAACACAAGAGAATAAATGTTTGCAACTTGCCATTTCTAGGGAGAAATTGTAGGAATGGTGTCATCAATTTATTTTGCTTATAGTTTTTTCCTGTGCAAAAGAATTATATATGATAAAAATAAAAGTCCAAAAGAATAAACCTTGATCTGGACATAAACTGATAGTATTTGCCTTTTTCACAGTATGTAAAATAAATAAGGTACATTTTATAATTGTTTCCTAAATAGAGTCAGAAGCATTATTTAGACTAAGTGTTGTTGAACAACAAAGGGGATCAGGAGTGCTGACCGCTGCACAGGTGAAATCTACAAATAACTTTTGACTCTCCAAAAACTTAACTAATAGCCTACTGTGGACTGGAAGCCTTACTGATAACATAAACAGATGACTAATGCATATTTTGTATGCTACGTGTATTATATACTGTATTCTTACAATAAAGTAGGCTCCAGAAAAGCTATTATTCAGAAAATCACAAAAGAAAATACATTTACTATTCATTAAGTCGAAGTGGACCATCGTAAAGGTCTTTGTCTTTGTTGTTGAGTAGGCAGAGGAAGAGGAAGGTGAAGAGAGAGGTCTTGCTATCTCCGGGTGGTAGATGCAGAAGAAACTCCACACATAATTCATTCAGGGGGCAACTGTACTTTTCTTGATGGTTTCACACATTCTAAAAGATAAATCACATCTTAGAATTAAAGAATTGATATATGTAGCCCATTCTTGCAAATCCTGTTATATCTATATGTATTTTTTCTCCTTTTAGTTTAAAGTTCCTGCTGCAACAAGTGCAATTATTACCAATGGTAAGAATCCGTTTGAAAATTTTTTATTACCTCAGATCTATAGTTTTTTGTGTGTGTGCTTTTCTTATAGAATAGCACTTTATAATATCTTGTATCCTTATCACTTCATGCCAGATTATTATGAAAAATAATTTTATGTTTTGGCAAGTTTTTTTTTTTAAATATGTTATGTTGTTTTAGTATATACAAAGTTGCTTTAGAATATAGAAAGTTGACTGGGCAAGAGGGCTTACTCCAGTAATCCCAACACTTTGGGAGACTGAGGCAGCAGGATTGCTTGAACCCAGGAGCTCAAGACCAGCCAGGGCAATAGAGCAAAGTGTTGTCTCTATTTATAAAAATTGAAAAATTAGCTGGGATGATGGTACCTGTAGTCCTAGTGACTCAGGAGGCTGAGGCGAAAGGATTGCCTGGGCCCAGGAAGTCAAGGCTGAGGTGAACTATGATAGGGCCACTGCGTTCAAGCCTGGGTAACAGAGATCCCTACTCAAAAAAAAAAAAAAATCAAACTAACAAAAACAATATAGAAAGCTAAGCAGGAATATACCTTTGCCATACATTGCTATACCTCTCCTGTTAGAAAACGGTTTCTTATAGGCTTGCAATAATGAAGATTTTATTCAGTTAGGTATATAATTAAAATCTCAATCTCTTAGAATACTGATAATCAGTTTTGATGAAACCTGTCATGTGAGAAAATAGTGCAATAATAAGATGAGGAGTAAAAATTTTAAGGAGAGCTTAACTATGTTTCAAGTATACAAAGTGATATTATTGATGAGTGCTGGTGAATGGTCCATGTGCGGTTTGGATAGACTAAGAGGAAATGGGCCTAATGTGCATGAGGTAACTTAGATAAAACAATTTCTAACTCTAAAATATTCTGCATGCTGTCACATTGAAGTGTTTCTCTGTTTAGAAGAAAGTTGGCCTACTTTCTGGAAAGTTTTGGACTTGCAACTGAATAACTCTTACAAAAATGTTTTGAAACTTACAAGTGTTAGTGAAATTTGAACTAAATGACTTTGTGGATTCTCCCAGTCCTAAGATATTATGCCTCAGAGGAATATGAAGATGATTAATGGCAAACCTAAGGTGCTCTTAGCTTTTTAGAAGAAATGTCAAACATTATTTCTCACTCTTATGTGGCAACATAGAATTAAAAACCTATCTTTCATAGGACTTACCAGGATCATTGCTTTAACAGCAATGAGTATGGATGCATAATAATAGTAGATTCCAACAGACAGATAACCTGAAAGATCATCACTTCTGTTCTGGGGTTTAAGTTGTTTAGCGTGGGCCTGTGTACACAGCAGCACTATTTTGGCAGATCTCTCTTCTTGTTACTATTAAATCATTTAGCTTTAGAAATAACTTATGTGATTTTACAACTTATTTTCTAGATGGAATAGGAATAAATCCTGCACAGACTGCTGGTGAGTATCTATTTGAAAACTCTTGGAGGAGTGGGTGGCCTATATATGTCAGTTGACACTGAATATTTATTTTATTCTAATTATACTTGATAGGACTTTAATAAGATAGAGCTGCATTTTAGGGACTGTACAGCAGTCTTTATGTGTCTAAGTAATAATTTGTTTCATTATTTATATCATTTATGTATGTATTTCTCTGAAACCTAACATTAGCCTGAGCATTAAAAGTATTTAATTAATGCATATAACAAAAAATCTGAAGGTAAGATTGTTTTCTCATTGGAATAATGATTTTGACATACCTCTTAAGGTAGGTGTGAAGTAGTAACTTTAAAGTTCTCAAAAACTTGCATTACTTTGAGTTAGCATTCATTAAATGCTATCTATTGTTATTTTAAAGTATAATCATGTACATTTCAAGAGCCTGAGTCAATGCTTGCATAGTATTTAAACTGCTAACCTTATACAGAGTGATACATTGATGGCCTAAAAAATAGGCAGGATAGAGCCGGGCTCGGTGGCTCAGCCTGTAATCCCACGCCTTTGGGAGGCTGAGGTGAGTGGATTGCCTGAGCCCGCGGGTTTGAGACCCGCCTGGTCAGACGAGACTTCATCTCTACAATAAATCAAAAAATTAGCCGGGCGTGGTAGCAAGCGCCTGTAGTTCCAGCTACCTGGAAGGCTGAGGCGGAAGGATCACCGGAGCCCAGCAGGTCGAGGCTGCGGTGGCCGGGAACGACCACTGCACTCCAATCTGGGCGACAGAGTGAGACTCCAACTCAAAAAAAAAAAAATAGGCAGGATAAAATACATGTAACTTTATTAAAAATAACCTAAAGCATAAAAAAAGATTATATTTTTAAATGTATTCTCCTGGACTTATAATCTAATAATAATGTTTTAAAATTAAGCATACTTTAATATAACCTCATTCTTGAGCAGTAGTTATTTTTAAATTATTGTATTCTAAAGTATTTCTTTATTATAGCAAAATTATGTTGTCTTCATGAGCCATGAGATTGAAATTTTGTCATAGAACATAATGACTTAAAATTGCAAATTTTTGTTACTTAAATCAGTAATTTTTAGTGTATGATATTTTAAAATTAAAAAAGATTCTTGAAAATCATGAGGCATTTAATTGTATGGATGCCTTTAAACTTAGATAAAGGTTTTGTTTTTTTCTTATTCTATAAGTTTCCATTTACGTTACTTTGAATTACTTCTTACTTTAACATATTGCTTGTCACGTTACCTTTAAACATTGAATGTACATATAATTGAATATGAAGATAGTCTCTTGGTAGGCAGTTGATCCCAAACAAGTCAAGATACCTGAATTTTGGTTACTTGAAGTGATTTAGATATGTTATTTTTTTTCTGTCCTTAGTTATTTTATTGTGTATTAAAGCAAGTATTCATGATTAAATTAGTTCAATTTGTTACTTGTTGAATGTATTCATTAGTCACTTCATGGCTGGTGTTCCTATTTAAAATTTGTAAACATTGTTGGATTGTGAAGATATAAGAATAGGAACAAGACTTCAAAAGCATGGAATTGGGTTCTGCTGCTTGAGCTTTTGTACCTAGTTTACCTTTTACTACATTGTTTATTGTGTTTAATAATTGTTGGAATATTAAGATATCTTGATTTTCGAATACCTAACTTTATGTTTTGTTTATTTGTATAGGAAACGTTTTTCTAAAACACGGTTCAGAACTGCGAATTATTCCTAGAGATCGTGTTGGAAGTTTTTAATGTCTGCTACTTGGAACATAAGATTACATTTCAAAATAAATATTGGTATTTTTTTGTTGTTGTAAAATTGAAATCAGGCATTTACCATACTATGAGTACACCAAGGATCAATGAAATAATGAAAGGTGACTTTTCGTCCCTTTTTATTGTTTGTACTCTTTATGTGAAGAGGAAATGCTTATGAATTGAGTGTATTACCACCACAGAAGATCATGTAGTCTTTGATTACTACCTCACAACACAAACCGGTAGTTCATTTGGGGTAAATGGATTATCCAACTGTGTTTTATAACTGGAGGATGCTTCTGATAATTCTTTCTGAGAACATTTGGAAAATTAAAATGTACTGAATCTTACATATTTGTCTGAGTTAAACATGTAAAAAGATTTTGGATCGTGAATGGCTGATTGCTTGATAATTCGATTCTTAATTACATAGTTTATGTTAAAGCGATAGACCAATCAATGAATAGTTAACTATCTTAAATTTTCATCATTTAGGTTTTTTGAAATTTTAAATCTCGTGTCATAAAATTCAGTTTCATATCACAAAATTAAACATGAACTTTTAAATCTAATGCTTATGTATATAAATTGATGTTCCATACCATATTTTAACAGTGATCTTGCAGAATCCAATACTGTGGAAGCATCCTTTGCTGAGTTATGCATTCCTTTTTCAATCTCTTATTGCAGACTTTTAAATGAGAATCTTTAAGAAAACATTGTTTTGGGGGGGAGTAATATTTTTAAGTAGCATTCAGGAAGAGAGTTGTTGCAAGCAAGATTTGAAAATCATTACAAAACAAGGAAATGTTGATTGGAAATGCTGATGAGTTATACTTATTGAAGACTGAACTTTTAAGAAAGTGCTAAGATTTCTCACTCGAGTTAGTATGAAGCCAGAAAGGGAAGATGGGGAACCCAGATGACCAGGCTTCTCATAAGGAGGAAAACAACAAAGGATAGCAGGAGAGAGGGACAGAATCCTGAAACAAAGTGTCACAGAAAAAAACAACTGAAAAGCTAGAACAACCAAGAGTATGTTGGGGAGAACTGAAAGGGAAACAAAATACTTGACATAGTCATAAGTATTAGGGCACAGATAGGGTGAGGGTGGATGGATGGAGAGGGAGAGGCACAGGGAGGTGCAGCGATGCCGGAGCCGCACTGGCAATCCAGAGATCCGAGTAATTGCAAAGAATTGCAATACACAGAGGTGAGAGAAGATAAGATTTATTTAAGAATTGTTTGCCCCTACAGACAGGGAGCAGGGCTACACTCTAGGTGAGTGTGACCCGTAGCCCCCCAAAGCCCTGGCTTAAATCCTTTTCCTTGGAGATGTTGCAGTCAGGTAGACGTGACTTCTGTGACTTCCTTATTGACCACCTGTGGATGTCATGGAGAACTTGTGACACAGAGACCCATTAATGTCTGTCCATATTATCATAGCCCCTAGAGAAAGGCGTGACAAGGATTCTAATGTTCCTGCACCTTCCTGAACGACATTCCTTAGAGCTAATGGAGGGTGTATTTCACCTTATCTCCTATGCATTCCCAGTGGGTAGCTTCGGGGGATCCTTGGCTTCCCTGTCCCAATTTACTGGAAGATTGAATCCCCACCTGCTCCCCCTCTGAGCGACCATAACTTTTGTAATTATAAGTTTCATGACTTTTACAATCCTTGCCCAATGCATGATGTCTTAGGCCTTTTAAATTCCCTTTGCTCTAGGCAAGCTTGATTGCCACTATGAGATACCTCTGATACCTGTCACAGGAAGTCTGTTTCTGAAAAGACGAAGTCGGCAAAGTTAATTTTACCTAAAGTGTGCATTTCTCGAAAAGCATAGCTTCTACTTTTTCATCATTGTATTAAGATTTAAGAACAAGATTAGAAAATGGCTTTTGGCTCTCGGACTGTCCTTTCAATAAGTAGCAGAAGGCAATTAGAGAAAGCAAAGTATCGGCCTTGTCAGCATACAGATTTCAAAATATTCCTTATGAGAATCCAAAGAATGACATGCATAAGGAAAGATTTTTGTCTGCTCTTCTAGAAGAAATCCATATCTATGCAAGTCTTGAACAGTGAAATGAAGACTGTTATTGATTCAGAATCAGTGCTTGACCTGCGGTGTTCTAAATGGTGCGCTCTCCAGAGGCAGGGATTGTGTCTGTCTAGTTCTTTCTAGAACTGGAAATGTAGTGGGTTTCAATGAATAATTGCTGAATTATTCATGAATAAAGTCTCTTTAAGATCAGTTTTTGTCTTGACATGTTTCAGTATTGTCCGTATCATAAGACCCATGGTCATTGGGGGAAAAAAATTAGAGGAAAATTTAACATAATTAGCATCTAAGGATGCCATCAGTAGTTGCTTAAGAAATTACCAGATAAATAACTTATAAATTTGACAGGTGAACATCAGAATTCTGAATTAGCAAAGGAAAAAAAATGTGCTTAGGTAAACAACTATATTGCTGATGTCTGAGAAAGTTTTTTACTTTTATAAACAAAATATGATATGCAAAGTCTCTTGTTCCTGACATAGTTAAGCTTCACTTAACCAGAAATTTATTAAAACCCGTTCCCTGAATTTTTGTTTAAGTTAGATTTCCTCTATTCTGTTTTTAGCTAAAAATCTGCCTGCCTGCTTTTGTTGCATAAGTCAGTCTATTGTGTCCTATGCCATGAAATGATTTATTTAATATTTTTGTCCTTTGGTTTTGAAAATTGTAGTAAGTTCCTAACAACATTTTATTAAATAGCTAAACAGTTTGTTATTAAATGTGGTCTGTAATTTCTTTGTGCAGAATGATTTGAAATATGGTATTTTTTTAAATGCATTTTTGGCCCATGATTAATATCTTATGAAAATACATTTTATTATACTATAAACAGTATTAGCTACTCTTATTTTATTATTGGAATGCCTTCCTCAGCACACCTGTTAAACCAGAACATAAAAATGTAGTAAGGAATAAAAAAGAGCAAAGATGAATAATGTCCATGAGTCACGGAAATGAGTGTAACAATGTTTCAGACAACAGTGCCTGCAAATATGATAGTGATCCCATAATACTATCATATTATATTTTTACTGTACCTTTTGTATGTTTATATCAAAAATACTTAATATTGTATTACAGTTGCCTGCATTAATCAGCATAATAACATGCTGCCCAGATTTTAGCCTAGGCACAATAGACTATATCATGTAGCCTAGGTCTGTACCATCTAGGTTTGTATAAATACACTCTGATATTTGCACAGCAGTGAAATCACCTAGTGACATATTTCTCAAAGTATGTCATTAAATTATGGATGACTGTACTTCCAAATGCCAATCCATATTACAGAAGAAAAAGAAGTTGAGAAACAAAGCCTAGTAATTGACTAGGCTGGTAGGTCCCAAACCTGGGTGATTATTAGAGTCTCTAATAATTTATCTGAATTAAAAATATAGATTTCTGGAAACCATCCCTCAAATTCTGACTGATTAAGTGTGAAATGGTATAGAAGATCCTCTGTAAAAAGTAGCCCTGATGATTTCTGCTGTGCAAGTGGTGTAGGAATTAATGAGAAGACCAACCTTTTCACTTTGTAGAAGAAAATGAGATTTAAGGGGTTAAGGTAACTACGGTGTGTTCCAGACTTTGGGACAGTGCATTTTCTACTGGTTGGTTTTCTAGTAGCTTTACTAAGTGCAAAGATGTTAACTTGACTAAATACTAGTTAACAGTTCCCCTCACTCACTGATAGTAAAACCTCCTGGAAAGTTTTTAAAAAACAATAATTTCTTAAATACTTCTTATAATTAGTTATTCAAAAGAAAATCCAATAGGAAGAAAACTTAGTCCTATTTAATCCCCTCTTCCCCTAAATTAAGTCGTTAAACATGTCAAGGATCTTGAAATATTTGTGAGTTGGAAGCATTAATATACTTTATTAATTTTATTTGTGAGATGGTAGTCTCACTATGTTGTCCTGTCGCCTCAAATTTCTGGGCTCAAGCAATCCTCCCACCTCAGCTGCTGGAGTAGCTAGGATTACAGGTGTACCACCACTTTCACCATAAGGAGAAATTCTAAGTTAAATGATATTAGTGTTCCCAAGACCCTTATAAAAATCACACCAAAAAATATGATTTACATGTGTAATTCACCCAGAAGAAATGTGCTGAACGTCAATTGTGTCAAATATTTTGATGGATAATTTCACTTGTATTAGCTCATTCTTCAATACCAAATTATTATCTCAACTTTATGGAAGAAGAACAAGGCTTAATGAAGTTGAGATTTGAAGTTTGAACACTTGTTTTGACTTTGGAACTCCGCATTATTCTGGGATAACTTTTTTGTGTCAATTTTTTGCAATATTCTAATTTTGTATTGAATGGAAAATTTAAAAATAAAATATGTAAGACTTAAATTCCATTTTGGAGAACTGAATATGTGTGTAATAATAACATTAATTTTAATATGTAGTATATGATGAAATCCTAGAACATTAAATATAAACTAACCAAATAAAGATGATATGGGTTCTACTCCATAGGGTGGCTTATGGGAGTAGAGATTATCCCCTAGTATTCATCGTTCTTATCATGCAGTTTATGTTCTTTAATCTTAAAGTGTTTTGCCAATGCAGCTACTAGATTAATTCCCTAATAACCTACTCTTCAACCAGATAGCTGCCTATAAGCCCCCTTAATACAGAAATTATTCTTCTGTCTGCCTTCTATTGGTTAGTGCTGAAGAAGGATAAATCATTACTTAAACAAGGCTATTAAGCCATGAATTAAAATATTTTTGAAAAGCTCAACCTATTCAATCTATTATCCACATCCTTCAAATTGCCTAAGCCTGCTGCTGATTCAATTTATTTTCTCTTGTGAAAGGACATAACATGGATATAATATACCCAGTGAGTAGCCATTTTAACATTGCCTAAACCTCATGTTTTTCTAGCAGTTCACTTAACCGTCTAATAACTAGCCAAGGACAGAACTAGTTTCTCAGAGGTAGCTACTGATAATTGTTTTATGACCTCTCCAATTGTTTTATGACCTCTCCTCTCCAGCTTGTTTTGGTACTAATTAGCTTTCCTATTTCAAGTATTTTCCACCACCCATAAGACCCAAGTTAACCTAATCAGCCCTTCCTGACCCAGACAGACCCCACCACCATGGCAGCAATCATGTGACTAACCCACCCACCTGCCTGCTATCCATCACTTGACTTTGGAGCCAGTGCTTACTTGCCCCTTTATGATGACATGGAGCTGACAACCACCCAATCATCTTAACGACCTTCCCTCATCAAAGGAAAGGATTAAAAGGATTCATCCAGGAGCACCCAGTCACCATTGCTTTACTAAACTCTAGTGTTGTGTTGCTGTGTGCTCTTTGAGCCATGGCCTCAGCCATGTTTTCCTAAGCTTTGGCCCCTCCCCTACCTTGGGGAGGTGAATCTCTCTCCTCTCTCTTCTCTCTCTCTAATTTATTTTCTAAATAAACTATATTTTCCAATCTAACTCCGTGCAATTCTTTGCATCTTTCACGCGGCACCGGATTGCACAGAGGGTCTGACCTAACATTTGGGGTACCTGTCTTGCCATATCAAACCAATCATGAAATTCTCTTGATGTTGTTAACAAAGTGTATCTCTTAGCCATCCCCACAGTCTAATTAAAGCCTTCATTACATAGCCTCTAGTTGCTTCATTTCCTCTTTCACACTGTTGCCGTAATTTTTTTGATGCAGTAATGTGAGCATACAGTTTTACTAGTTAAAGTCCTACTGAATAAAAATGCTATGATTTTTATGTCACACAATGCCTTTCATGAGCTGGTCTTTGTTTAGAATCAACTTACAGTTTCCTTCTTCAAATTACAGAACAGCTACAGTGAGCTACAAATAATATTAGTATCTCTGGAGTGACATGTTTTTATTCTTCCATGCCTTTATTCCCCCCATTTGTCTTCCTGGAAAACTTAGGACTCGTTCTTCAGTTCAAATGTTATTGAACCCTTCTTCACTTCTCCCAAGCAGAGTCAGGTCTTAACTATCTAAGCAACCATTGCATTTTGCACATTTTTCAGTTATAGAAATTATTAAATATAGAATTGTCTCTAAATTATATATTTCATAAAAGTCTCAGATCATAACTAAAACCATTTCCAAGTTGCCCAGAATAAATAAGTACTTTACAGTTCAGAGACTACATGGAGCCAGGCTCGGTGGCTCAGCCTGTAATCCCGTGCCTTTGGGAGGCTGAGTTGAGTGGATTGCCTGAGCCCTCGGGTTCGAGACCCGCCTGGGCAGCGAGACCTCATCTCTACAATAAATCAAAAAATCAGTGGGGCGTGGTAGCACATGCCTGTGATTCCGGCTACTCAGAAGGCTGAGGCGGAAGGATTGACGGAGCCCAGCAGGAGGAGGCTGCGGTGGCCGGGAGCAGCCACTGCACTCCAGTCTGGGCGACAGAGTGAGACTCCAACTCAAAAAAATAAAAAATAAAAAAGACTACATGGAAGAATGACTACTTTGAAAATTGGAACTGCTTGTGTCTCATACAGAGTAACTTCTTTAGACAGAAAATGTGTTTAGCCAGTATACCATATTTCTCATTGTTTCTTGTAGCAGGGATTTACTCTGTCTCAACTAATGACTTTTTAAGAAGTGCAAATTGTTCTCTCATGTTTAAACATATATTAATTATTAGCTTATATTTCTTATTAAATACTGGAGATGAAGTACGATTATGACCTATAAGCATTTCTTGGGCTCTCCAAAATGTAGACATTTCAAAGACACCAAAACTACCCAGTGTAGTAATCATGGAAGTGAAGGTACCTTTATGTGCTATACACAGTCCTAGGTATTTTACAAACACTATCTCATTAATTCCTAATCTCTTCATAAAATGCTGGTGTTAATTTCTTCACTTTACCTCAGGAAGATGAGACTTAGGTTGATACATTTAAGGTTACAGTGAGATTGACTCTTAGGTCTGTATGATATAAAGTCCACAATGTGAATCTATATGCCTGCCATCAGTTTTCCTATTATTATTTTGAAATACTTTTCCAAAATGAAAATGAGCACATCTGGAATGGGCCTTGTACACTGCTATTTAATATTTCTGTGATCTCACTTTGCATGAAAATTTTAACAAATACAACAATCCATAAACACGGCACATAATAGATTCCTTTTTAGTAAATATGCATATTTATAGCAACAAAGAAACTGTGAACATTTGAAAATTAGGTTTATGGTCCTATTATCTGCTTTGCTTTATAATTTTCTTACGAGATGGGAACACTGGCCAAGGTTGGCAGACAAATTCAGAGAGCTCATTTTTGGCATAGATCTATGATTATCTGGCAAAATTTGTTAGCAATGTAAAAGCTGTTATTGAGAGCATATTGTGATGATACATCATGTCAATATTTGTTTGGTTGAGTAACACTTGGATTTAATAATTTAATTCTTAAATGCACAATTTACAAGTGATGAGCCATTTTGGAAACAAACTATGTAATTTTTGTTGTCAGTGCCACAAACATTTTGACAAGTCTTTAATGGGGATGCTAGCTTCTCTGAATTTTTAGATAAATGTATGGATTTAGAACTTTTTGAGTTATCCTTAGGTGTCCACGTTATGTAGAAACATTATTAACTGAAGAAAAATGGGTGTTCTTTAAAGACTTTTTAAGGTTAGGAAGCAGAAAGAAGAAGCCAAATCAAGACTGTAAGGTGAGTGCCTAATGACTTTTCATTGAAACACTAGCAACATTTATCTTGTTAGATGAGAAAAATGAGCAGAAGGTCATTTTTTATGGTAGAGAAGGACTCTGATGAAGCTTTCCTAGGTGTTTTTCTGCTAAATCTTTGGCTAGTTTTCTCAAAATACCTTCATAATAGGTATTGACCATCCAGAAATTCAACAAGCAAAATGCCTTTAGCACCCCCCAAAACTGTTGCCATGACATTTGCCCTTGACCAGTCTGCTTGATTGTGCTTTGTCTTCAGCATCATACCAGTAAAGCCGTCTTTCAACTCCTGTTACAACTCTTATTTAAAAAAAAAAAAAAAAAGCATCAGGGTCTTGATCCT
The DNA here is from genome assembly GCF_000164805.1 of Carlito syrichta. NCBI lineage: Eukaryota > Metazoa > Chordata > Mammalia > Primates > Tarsiidae > Carlito > Carlito syrichta. The sequence continues at coordinate 177,624 of NW_007246194.1, read as the reverse complement.
ACTTATTTAAAATAGCTATTGAAAGTTCTGCTCTTGAATGCAGCTGATCTGGGTGCAACGATGCTGGCACCCATTGAGTAAAAAAGGTTGCTCCACTTTAATTTTTCAGTGAGGACTCTGTAAGTTGAACCAATTGAGATGGCTGTGGTGTTGACTACTGTTTCTGTTGTTAATGTAAGTCTTCTTTAATTAGAACATAAACAAGGTTAATTTTTTCCCTGCAAATTGATGTGGATGGTCTGCTGCTGCAGGCTTTATCATTAATATCATTTCTTCTCTTCTTAAAACAAGTTATCTATTTTAAACTACTGATTTCTTTGGAGCATTGTACCATACAATTTTTTTAAAAGTATCAATGATCTCATTATTCTTCCACCCAAGCTTCACAATAAATTTGATATTCATTCTTACTTCAATTTTAGTACAATTCATGTTGCTATGATAGGGACTCTTTTCAAGCTGATGTCTTATCCTGCTCAATGCTTCAAACTAGATCCTGTTCAGACATATTACAAATTTGTATGATTTTGTTTTGATGTAAGAAAAATAAAATCTAAGCATAGTTTTTCATAAAATTCATTTTCCATGAATTTTCTGAAGACCATTTGCATAGTATAAGAGAACTCTGCCTCTAGGTTTTTTTTAGTGACATCTTGCCATAACAACAGTGCTGAGAAAGTGACAATTTGAGAAATGTGAAAGAAGTCAATGGAACTGCTGTGCATTTGGAGACATAGATTAATTTAGGGATAAGTTTTCAGAAACAGTTAGAGACCATATCTGTGGGAACAAAACTGGAAGGCAGAATCCAGTTAAATGAATTTTGTAGGAAAGAGATACTGATGTACTTGACCAGAGTGGTAGGAATCGTAAGATATAATTGGTTTAAGCTATGCTGTTGACTGTAGACCTGAAAGAACTTACTGACTGTATGTTGGATATAAGAAGAAAAGAGGAGTAAATGATTCATTTACATTGTTGGCCAAACACTGACTGGATGAATTGTTTTGCCATTTGGTGGTAGGGACAGGTATGAGAAAAGAATGGCTTTGATGAAAAGGCATCACTGAGATTAAGAGTGGCTGTGTGTATATGTACCACATTTATTTTTTAATCCAGCCCAGTTTCATTGGGGAGCACAGTTGGTTTTTGCTATTGTGAATAGTGCTGCAATAAATATGCGTTCACAGGTATCTTTTTTGTACAGTTATTTAAGTTCCTCTGGATATATTCCCAAGAGGGCGATTGCTGAGTCATATGGAAGGTCAGCCATAAAGAAGAACTAATTATGAATTTTTCAGCAACTTGGATGGATTTAGAGTCTATAATACTCAACGATTTATCACAGAAACAAAGTACTGACATGTTCTCACTCATAAACAGACACTGAACATTTAATGTAATACTATAAGAAAGGGATTGGCAGTAGCCAAAAACTGCCAGAGGAAAGGGGACACATAACATCAATAACGTACCTGATCTCGAACCAGGCAAAGTGGGGACCAAAGGGAGGTCCAAACTTTACCTGTACAATGACCACTTGTATTCCTAATTCTGAATTGTACCCCACATCATATTAAAAAAAAAAAGAGTGACTGTGGATAACTACAAAAGGGAAGATAATTCTTGGTGAGCCAGAAGCCACATAAATATTCTGGGCCTTAACATCTTTAACAACAATGTGTAGGTTTAACTTTTAACATTACTGTTTAACTTTCAAAGCTCATGGAATTTATCTTCAAAGTAAATTTATCTATATCTTCCATTATCCTTTTAATATCTAATGAGTGGAAAACGTCCTTTTTCTGTCCATGGATAAAAACTCAGGTTGCCTCATAAATTTTTGGATCATTCTTAAGTAATAAAAAAAATATAATAAGGTATTTGAATTTTAGTTCAGAAATTTGAAAGTTTGGAACCATACTCAATGCTTTCAATTTAATTCAGAATTCCGTTCCTCTCCCTCCCTGTGCTAGGGCTTCTTTCCCTCTTTTCATACTCACTTTCTCTCCCTGTTGCTGCCTGTAGTTTCTGTCCATTCTGGGAGTTGAGCAAGAGTAGAGGCAAATGCTAATAGGAGCAAAAGTCATTGGCATAGGACGACTTTATGCTTTCTGGCTTTAGAAATATGACTGTGTGCTTCTTTGTGGTCTTTAGGGGACCTCTCTACTTTTTGGGACATCGTACTTGAAGTTTTCTGGATAAGAGTAATGTATTCTTTTCAATCTCATTGATTATTCACTTTGCAGACATTGAGAATCTTGTGTTCCATCTCAAGTTTCTCTACTTAGAGTCTACTGGCAATTCAGGCAATTTTATTGCATTGTTCTAAAAGAATCCCATGAAACTCATGATCTATTACACAGTATTTAACCACCTATCTTTTGACCTGACACAGTTTCCTTATATTTGGCTTGCAAAAACTAGCCAGTTTATCTTTAGCCATTTAGATTTCCCAGTGCAGAAGTCAGACACGTGTCCACTGTGCCCATCACACTACAGGAATCGCAGTTCAGTTTTCCTGAGTAGTCCTGAAGCTCTGATCACTAGGACAAGATAAAAAGAAGAGTTCCCATAGCTTTTCTTGATGGTGATGGTTAAGATCCTTAGAATAGCTCTTCCCAAAAAAGCTTCTTCACAAATTCCATCCCCTGAATCACCAACTTTGTATGCAATCAATGATTAATTCAATCATGAAACATATTTAAAAGTATTTCTTTTCAAAATTTGTAGGTTGATACTTTTTTTTCCTTTTTTTCTTTTTCTTCAAGGCAGAGTGCAATGGCACAATCACAGGTCACTGCACAGGGACTATAGGCATGCACCACCACCCCTGGCTAATTTTTGTAGAGATGAGGTTTCACTGTGTTGCCCAGGATGAAACAGCTTGATATTGAATATCTGTGTACTTAATGTCTTGGCAAAATTCTCATGTTAATATTTTGATAAATTTTAAGTGTCTCAGCTTATTTAAACCTGAATCTATGTATTATTTGAACCTGAATCTATGTATTTTTTTTTAAGTTTAATATATGAGGTATTGAGAGTCAGAGAGTAAGTAGTCTGGCTCTTGTCCCAGAGCTAATAAGCGATGGCACAAGGATTTTAACCCATGTTTCTCTAACACCAGTTAGTGGGGTTTTTTTGGTTTTTTGTTTGTTTGTTTGTTTTTGAGTAGGAGTCTTACTCTGTTGCCCAGGCGGGAGTGCAGTGGCACACTCATGGATATTGCAGCCTCTGCCCGCTGGGCTCAGATGATCCTTCTGCCTCAGCCTCTGTGCGCCACCATGCCAGCTAATTTTTTTGATTTATTGTAGGGATGAGGTCTGTGATCTTGAACCTCTGGACTCAGGCAATTCTCTTGTCTCTTGTCTCTGTCTCCTGAAGTGCTGGGATTACAGGTGTGAGCCACTGCATCTGACTCCATGCTTTCTACCATCCCTTCCAGCACCACACAGAACAAAAGCAGAGGAGCAAAGCACAATTTCAGCAGAATTAAAATACTAATGGTCCGGTGGGCACGAACTATGTCATTTCTATAGAAAGTAGAGACACAGTAAATGTTTTACTTATCAGAAAAAAAACATAGTAATGAATCCTTACTTCTTCACAGATTGCAAACTGAACATATCTCCAGCTGTTCTGAATAGTAGGGCTATGTATATAAGATGTGTGTAAGCTAGAGGAAAAAATAAAAATTAACTGTGACACCTACTTAATTTAAAACTAAGGTGCATTTAGTTTTGCAAACTTAATTACTGATTTGCATTAAATCATTCAATAAATGAAGGCCCTTCTGTGTACATTGTGCTAGCAGTTTGTGTTTCTGTAACTTAAAAAATTCAGTAAGTAGATTTCATGACAAATAGAAGAGAATTTAAAGGAGTCCCGAATAATGTAACTATTAGAACATTGAGTAAGACAAGAGGCTATCCTCTGTGATGTTTCTGAAACCCTTTCAGTACTGGGTTCACTTTGGTCTCAGTAAGAACCCTGTTGGACAGTTGAAAATGATGTCCATTTGTGCCATACTGACAAACCAAGATGAACATGATTTTTCATTAAGGAAAATATTTACTGTGAGTCAAAGACCGGGAAGACTGTAAAGCTTCAACTGCATCAGTAGATAAACTGACTCACTCTGAACAAAAAGGTTGCTTATATGGGCTTCTTGTATTCTTTAGAATATATTTTTTTGTAAATTTTCATTTCATGGACTTCATAAAGGTGAAATAGCTGATAAATATTTTATGTATTCTTTTTAAAGTAATGTAATTTCTTTGCTTTTTTTCTTTTCATTTACGTGTGTGTGTGTGTGTGTGTGTGTGTGTGTGTGTGTGTGTGTGTGTGTGTTTATTTATTTATTTATGAGTCAGGGTCTCACTCTATCACCTACACAGAAGTGGATGCTATGGTCACAGCTCACTGCCACAATCTCAACTTTCTGGGCTCAGGCAATGCCTCAGCCTCCCAAGTAACTGAGACTACAGGTGACTGCCACCACTCCTGGCTAATTCAAAAATTTTTGGAGACAGGGCCTCACTATATTGCCAAAGCTGTAATTTTTTGTGTGTTTAGTCTAATCTTTTACTTACTTTTTTTTTTTCAAGTAATGATAATTTCTATTAAACATCTTTTGGGGGTGCTTTTATTTTAGCTCTCAATTATTATGCTAACTAAAGTCACATATTTTAGTAGTTAATTAAGATTTTTTAATAAAGTAGTGCTTGTCTTGATTATGAGTTATATGATAAAGTCCAATTGGTTTCATAAGATGAATTCATTATGTGATAGAGTGGAATGTGGTAGGGTATATAAGGATATTTTGGTATCTGTGTTTTTATTTATGGGTAGACCTCCTCCCTATGTATTATCTTGAATCATATGAAATTACTATTATTTGTAGATCAAAAATGTTGAATATTGGCAATTTTACATGTTTCAAACTAATCGGGCTAGATTACATCATTTTGAAGCAATGTCAGTCTGGCTATTTTAGGCATTAATTATAGTTGAGTGGAGTCATCTGGAGCTGAGCTACAGAAGGACAGCAAGGCAGGGTCTAAAGGGTAGGTATATAGAATCAGTGTGAAAGTTGTAAGATTCAAAATGGAGCACTTGTGTCAAATCCCAGCAAAATGGAGCAGGACAAGGCCATAAAGGGAGGGCTGTCATTCGTGATTTACCTGATAACAGGAACTATCACATGAAATTTTTTCAAATCACAGTTTACTACAGTCACACAAGGACTAATAGCAGCATAAGGACAGCTAGCTACTTATACAAGAACACTTGCCTGACACACTGTCTTACAAGCTCAATCCAAAGCTGCGAGGACCTAGCTGCAACTCCAACATTATAAGGCCTTCCTGACAACTACTGACACTCACCCATCAAAATTGATCAGCTCTTATAAGACACCCCAGTGAACTTTATTTCAAAACAACTTGCTTAACCTATTCTTTAAACAATAAAACTCTAACCTTTTTTGTTCTCCATACCAGAGACCACACCCTCTTCTATGTATGTTTTCAATTGCAATCTTACTTCTTGTATATTATTCCCAAATAAAACCTTTTAGAGATTCATCTCTCTCTACTTTTTATGTTGAGAAAGGGATATTAAATCATCACTAATAATATAATAAGAGAGAGGATGCTAAAGTTACTGGGCCTCCTCTGCAAAAGAATACATATCGTTTGTGATGGAAAAAAATATACTGATAGTTTCTTAGGTGAAAGATGATGAGACTATTGGGAGACATTTCTGAGAACCAGTTAATCATGAAACTGACTTCTAAAGTGAGTAAATCTGGTAAACTACAAGGGCCAAATCTGAATTCCTGAAGCTCATGAGCAAGAGACTCAGGGTAGATTTTATTCTCTTAAGAAAGGAGGAAGCTGGGCACAGTGGATCACACCTGTTGTCTTAGTACTTTGGGAGGCCAAGGCCAGAGGATTACTTGAGCCCAGGAGTTCAAGATCAGCCTGGGCAACATAGTGAGATCCTGTCTCTATAAAAAAAAAAACAAACTAATAAAATAAAATAAGAAGGGGGAAGCTGAGCAATCGCTAAGGGTCTCATCTTAACAATATTTTGGGAAATAGAGATACAAACATCTTAAAGAAAACTATCTCTGACACCAAAACCAAATAGAGCACAAGCAAAAAAGAAAATTATTGACCAATATCACTTAAGGACTTAGATGCAATTATCCTCAACAAAATTTAGCAAATCTTATCCAGCAATGTAAAAAAAGTATTATATACCTCAATCATGTGCGATGTAGTCCATGTAAGCAAGACAAGATCAACATTTGAAAATCAATTAATGTAATCACAATAGGCTAAAAAGGGGTCATATAATAATATAGTTGACACATAGAAATATTTGACAAAATACAGCACTAATTAATGATTAAAACTCTCAGCAAACTAGGAATAGAAGTGAACTGCCTCAACTTTATATAGAGAAACTACAAAAAACTGTACAGTTGACATTATACCTAGTAGTGAGAAAGTAGATGCTTTCTGCCAAAGGCTCGGAAGGATGTTTGCTTTCCCCATTCCTATTCAATAAAGTACTGCAATTTAGCCAGTTCAGCAAGACAAGAAGAAAAATAACAGACACTCAGATGGAAAGGAGGAAACTAGTATAGCACTAAGAAGTAAAAATAGACACTGTATTTACACCTCAACTTTCATTCCAACTCCTTGGAATAATGAAGGCAATATTGAGATAAGCAGAGAGAATAGAGTCAAAATGGGGAAAAAAATTGAATGCTATTTAATAAGTATGCCTAAAATTGCTCACAGTGGGAACGTATGCCTTAATGTGGACTGTCTTAATCCTTTGTGACCTCTGCTGTAAATTTGTATTTCCACTACAGTATTTTACTTAACTTTCTCAGATTTGGCCTATTGTTAGAAAATACCTAAAAAATGTTTTTTGAACTACTAAATCATTTTTGGTTTGTTATTTTCAATGTATGGAGATATGCAACTGGCATTTTGAGTCTTAAAAGTAAAATCTTTTTAAAATTTGAATTTTTTTTTTCTTTCCTTCAGTCAATTCACTCCAAGAAAAAAATGAAAAAAAAAAAACTCAAAAAGGAATAATCACTATTAACTTTTCTTCCTGAAAAACGGCACACATGAAACAAAAAAAGTTTTAAGCTTTTATTATGTATCAGACACTGTGCTATAAGTTTTATACTCTTATTCAATCCTCAGCCTAGTCTATGTATTCAATAATATTTTTGTCATCATACTTTAGATTGAGGAACTGGAATTTTCAAAGAGACCTGGTTTTTTCCCCAAGGTCATACAGCTAATAAGTATCAAAGGTATAACTCAAACCTTGCCTAGGTGCTTCAGTGCATGCATTCTTAGTTTACACACTTCACAGCCTCTCTGCATGAGGCACCTGGCAAGTTGGCCTCGTTCAAAACCCAGAAAGCTTGTACCTCCTGTGTCATCTTCTTCTGCCTATCTCTTCTCTTCCTACTTTTTAATTCACCTTGATCTACTCTGTAGCTCTTCCATATATCTTAAAGCCAATGAGACATCCATATTTCTTCATGGTGGTTCCTATATACCTAATTATAATTATTTTATTACTTTATTTAGTCATCTATCCACTAAGAATACAAAGATGAGTTAGACCTGCTCACTGCCCTTAGGAGTTAAAAGTCCATACTCCTGAGACTTGGGGGAAAGGGCAGGCTGGAAGCAGTCTCCTACTTCTTCAACCATCTTTCATAGGTCTCCTTGGATGCTCTTATTCTTTGCTTAAGGCCTGACCAACCCCCATCACTGATTTCTACTCACAAAACTTTAGTCTTCTTGGATAATTTCAATGGCATCAAGTAAAGAGCAGGGAATGCCCCAGAGAATCACTGAGGCCATGGCCATTGATTCTGGACATAAGGTGAGAAACTGTATAAAGAAAAAAGGCAAGACCAGAATGAAAAGTCATAACTAGACAAAGGAGAGGGAAAAAATGAGTAGAACTTAAAATTCAAGAATTAAGATGGAACTAAAAACTCTAAACTGGAGAATGGATCAGGAATCAGGAATCCTGGGGATAACAGAAAAGTCAAGGTATGGAGCGTATCTTGGGGCAGGAAGTGGTAAGAGAGGTAGGTACACTGGTGCAGATGTGTCTCTAGGGGTGTTTAGAAATCAGACATTTAATTTCACACAATTGCTGTCTTCACCAAGAAGCAGGAGAAACTCTGAAGTCAAGGACTTGTTCTGTTCAATACCTCCTGGTGGGCACTAGGAATCACATTATGGAGATGCTTAAATTGGTTGAATATAGTACAGTGTGGTGTCAGCATGACAGATATAGATGCTAGAAAAATAATTATCCTTTGTAGAATCTCACTGAAAATGGGCTGTAAGTGAAAGAAGAGTGTCTAAATTAATTTTTCAACTGAAATTGCTTTTGTAATAAATATTTAATGTGAAAAAATTGTCAATAAGCAATGCAATGTCTAAAAAAAAAAAAATACCAATTTTAAAGTGCAAGCCCATGTATTAATTTCCTAGGGTTTTCATAACATACTATTAGAAACTGAGGGGCTTAAACAACTGAAACTTACTGTTTCACAGTTCTGGAAGCCAGACATCCAAAATCAAAGTGTCAGCAAGGTTGTTCTTTCTGATGGCTGTGAGGAAAGAATCTATTCCAGTTCTCTCTTTTTGGTTTATAGGTGGTCATCTTCTCTGTGTCTTCTTACATCATCTTTTCTCTATGTTTGTCTCTGTGTCCAAATTTCTCTTCTTTTTTATAAGGACATCAGTCATGTTAGGTTAGGACCCACCCTAATAACTTTATTTTAATTTCATTATGTCTATAAAGATCCTATCTCCAAATAAAATTACCTCCAAATAAAATTTCTTAGGTACTGAGTATGAGAACTTTTTAACACAAAGCTAAAAAGGGGAGGGAGGGTAGCAGGGGTAACTCAACCAATAACAGTCTACCTCATGCTATTTATCATTTGCTACTTTCTAGATAAGGCTATTCACTAAATGTGTGTGTGAAAAAATATTTTTGTGTCTAATTACAATTCACAAATCCAATTAGAAATTCATGAATAGAGCCCTATAATTTTAAAGCAGTCAGTTGAATGAACTGGAATAGCTAGAAGGGGAAATGAAATGCATTATTATCCATGAATTTCTCTTTGTCTCTCATAACAATCTATTGCCAAGTGCTGCGAAGTAGCAAGTGGCACTCTGAATGTCCTTTTTCTTTAGGTCTTCTCCCAGCAATGCTAAAGAGTAGAGCAATACCCTAAAGTGAGGCAACTGAAAACAACAATAGTTTGAGCTAGTAATTTATTTGTTTGTTTGTTTAGGTTGAGAGGTCAGGATCTTATTCTGTTGCCCAGGTTGGAGTGCAGTGGCATGATCATGGCTCAATGCATCCTCAACTTCCTGGGCTCAGCAATCCTCCTGCCTCAGCCTCCAGAGTAGCTGGGACAACAGGAATGCACCACCAAACCTGGCTCTTTTTTTTTCTTTTTGTAGAGATGAGGTCATGCTATGTAGCCTAAACTGGTCTTGAACTCCTGAGCTCAAGCAATCTTCCTGCCTCAGCCTCTCGAAGTGCTGGAATTACAGGTGTGAACCACAGGCTAGTAATTTATGTCCCCAGTCATCAGCTTGAGTTTTCAACAGTGGTAAAAAGGTTATACTCCTGTGATTTCTGAGTCTTGAATGTTTTACTGTATACAGCCATATAAGTCAAATAAATGAAAAGTTGTTTCTAGTTCATTTGTTTTTATCCAGTAGCCAGACTGCTTTCCATTACCTACACTGCTTAACAAAGATACAAAAAGTTCTTCAAGGACCCCTTTGATACAGAAAAGTGTGGGCATCCAAAATATCCTCTAAAAGAACAAACTGTAAGCAGGAAGAAGCTATTACCATAGAGGCTTCATGTTAAATAGGAAATTGAAGCAGCAGAGTCAATTATAGGTACATTTCTGCTTGTTGAAGAGACCTCAAAATAGAAGATTTAAAAATCTGTCTCTAAAGGTTTTTTAAAAATAAAATTGGAAAAAAGTACTAAAGGTCATATATAAAAAAACAACATCTATCATGCCTACCAAAGTAAGCACTTTCTTCCTCTTACCAGATTCAAGGCACAAGATAATTGCCTCTCTGTGATGCTTTGTTAGGAGGATTTGAAATAAACCACTCTCAGGTGGCCCTCTTAAGAGTAGTCCCCTAGGACTCCATCATTGAGTTTCAAAATTATAATTTGTTCCAGACACTTTGTGCACAATGCATTCTATTCCAATTTCTAAACCTGATAATTAGAGGTATTTAGTTAGAGTTAAAAATAAAATGAAGTGAAAACTTATCCAGGTGAAAGTTGTTAACCTGGAGTGATGGCATAACAGAGGGGAGCTTTAAGAAGCAAACTCACAGCCGGCTCGGTGGCTTAGCCTGTAATCCTGCACTTTGGGAGGCTGAGGTAAGTAGATTGCCTGAGCCCGCGGGTTCGAGACCCACCTGGGCAACTTGGTGAGACCTCATCTCTACAATAAATCAAAAATTAGCCGGGTGTGGTAGCACACGCCTGTAGTTCCAGCTACTTGGAAGGCTGAGGTGGAAGGATCACTGGAGCCCAGCAGGTCAAGGCTGCAGTGGCCAGGAGCGGCCACTGTTCTCCAGTCTGGGTGACGGAGTGAGACTCCAACTCACTTAAAAAAAAAAAAAAGCAAACTCACATTTTTGGTGCAAGTCAATTTAGACACTTTGCTAAGTGCTTTATTGAATGTACCTCTTTTATTTTTCAAAATAATCTATTAATATATTAATTTTATGGATGTTGATGGAAATGAAATGACTTATACAGAAGTAAATGGTAGAAGTAGGATTCACACTCATGTTTTTTTGACCCCAAATCTTATATTTTTTCTACTAAGTTCTAAGAATGGAAGCACACAGAGAGAATGTTCAGAGCATGCCAAACCAATTTCTTAACCTATCATCAGGTATGTTAGACAGCTTGGGCTGCTATAACAAAATACCATAAACTGGGTGACTTAAACAAAAAACATTTATTTCTCACAGTGCTGGAGACTGGGAAGACTAATATCAAGGTGCCAGCAGATTGGGTTCTGGTGAGAGCCCACTTCCTGTTTGCCAGTGGCGCTCTTCTTTCTATATGTCCTCATGTAGAGGGGGGCAGAGAAATTAAGAATAAGCTGTTGTATCTGTTGCTGAAAGGGCAGTAATCCCCTTCATGAGGGCTCTACCCTCATAACTTTTGTCTCCAAAAGACTCTACCACCTAACATTATCACACTGGGGGTTAGAATTTCGACATACAAATACTAGGGGAACACAGAATATCAGTCCATAATATCAAGATTATTCACATTCTGGTCCCTGATGCCTTTTTTAAAAGTTATTTTTACTTATTTATTTACTTTTTTTAGAGACAAGGTCTGACACTGTCAATCAGGTTGGAATACAGTGGTGCAACCATAGCTCACTGCAGCCTCTAACTCCTAGGCTCAAGCGATCCTCCTATGTCAGCATCCCAATAGCAGGAGCTACAGGTACATGCCACCACTCTTGGCCCATTTTATTTATTTTTAGAGACAAGGTTTAGCTATGTTGCTCATGCTGGACCTGGTGTCTTTATCAAAATTATACTCCTACTATGCCTCTGCCTATACCCTTATCTATAAAAACCATGATGGGTGTTCTTATACCCATGCTTTTGGTCATGCTATTCTTCCTACCTGGAATGCTCATTTATACTCTTCTCCATTTGCAAGAGGTTCTTTATAGGAGTTCTGCTCCAGCAAGACCAGAGATTTCTGGAGGTGAGATGGTGTTGGCGACTAGAGGGGAGAAAGAAAGTGGGGAGAAAAAAGGTGGATTCCTGTTTAAGAGCAGAAGCCATTTAATGGGAGTAACGATGAGTCTTTTATCCCCAAAATTTGCAGTCAGTATCACATGCTTTTCACATGAAGACAAAGCCAGGTGCATGAGGGGTGTCCCCCACCCAACAGATGTCTTTCTCAAGCATGAGGAAGAACAAATCCAAAATTGTCTTTCTGTTCCTCACGCTTGGTTAATGTTCCTCAAAAACAATGTAACAATTCATCATAATGTTCTAATAATCAATAATTTCAAAACCTTATGCGTACACATCGCCTAAAATGATAAAGTTCTATTTCCTTTCTATTCTATGCTAATTCAAACTAGTTTCTATAAAACAGTTACTGCTATGGTTACACTCTTCTAGCACCAGCTGGCCTAATTCAAACTTCACTGGCCCCCCTGAATCAAACTGAACTAACCACACTTCTGTAACAAAATGGTTACTTAAATTTTCTTTAATCTATATAAACTATTTTCTAAAACCTATATCTATAAATTTCTAAAACCACATCAAGAGAAATTGTGACTTGCATTAAGACTCCTCAATGTGACTCAAAGTTAAACTTAAATTGTTTAAAAGCAAAAACCATAAATCATGGAAAATGGGAACAATAGACTCCAAAGTTTAACTGTGTACGTTCTGGTCTCAGAGTTTTCTGTTAAAGCCAGCAAGAGCCTTCCCTGGTTGCAGTGCCAAGTGGAAAAGGAGGGAGGGAATGGGGTCAACAGCTCCTGAATGCATCCTAGTGGTCTCGGGGTCCATGGCCCTCCCTGATCCCTAATGTTCAGGTGGGCCTCTGTGGCCAGCTCCCAACAGTTCTTCACCAAGTGTAATATCATTCTCCTTTAAAAATCTTTATGGCATTAATGGTTGTGCAATAGGGGTGCTTTGCCAGCAGAAAACACCTGGGGGCTGGGGCTACTTAACAGTGAGCAATGCCACATTGCATGAACAGCACCACCCAACAGAGAATCACTCAGTGTCACATGCTCAGTGAGCCCCTACTGAGAACTTTGACCCTAATCTCCAAGATCCTGCTACCTCCATGAAATGTTTGATGTCCCTCCACCCATGAACCTGAAAAGTCTGTTGCTCTTCAAACATTTGGAAATACTTACCTATTTGTCTGTGTGCTTTGTGCTAATATATGTTAAATTCAAGTTGAATTGCCTGAATCCATGGATTCGAGACCCGCCTGGGCAACTTGGTGAGACCTCATTCTACAATAAATCAAAAAATTAGCCGGGTGTGGTAGCACATGCCTGTAGTTCCAGCTACTTGGAAGGCTGAGGTGGAAGGATCACCGGAGCCCAGCAGGCCGAGGCTGTGGTGGCCAGGAGCGGCCACTGCACTCCAGTCTGGGCAACAGAGTGAGACTCCAACTCAAAAAAAAAAGAAAATTCAAGTGTTAGTTACATTTCTTGTTACATATGTAAGTTGTCTTTGTAGTTATTCTTTTTCTGCTCCTTGAGGATAGGTACATGTTTAATGTTCCTTTATTTATAATCATAATAGCAAATATATACAAAGCACATGTATGCTGACTTCTGTTTTTTAAATGCTTTATATACGTGTGTGTATATATATGTATATATATAATCTCAATTCATTTACTCTTTAAATAACCCTACATATTATTATTATTCCCACTTTATAGATGGAAAATCTGAGGAACAGAGAGGTTGAATAACTTGCACAATTGTCAGAACTCTGATTCAAACCCAAAGAGTCTGGTTGCATAGTGTGATACTTTAACCGCTAAATTTACTGGCCTCACCAAAAAACATGTTTCAAGTGCCTATTACAAATCAGATACAAAAATAAGTCTCTGATTTTTTTTTTTTTGAGTTGGAGTTTCACTCTGTCACTCAGGCTGGAGTGCAGTGGCACACTCACAGCCACCCCAGTGTCGACCTGCTGGGCTCTGGCAATCCTTCTGCCTCAGCCTTCCAAGTAGCCAGAACTAAAGGCATGCACTACTATGCCCCACTAGTTTTTTTTTATTTTTTGTAGAGACAAGGTCTCAACAAGTTGCTAGGGCTGGCCTTGAACCCACGGGCTCAGGCAATCCACTTGCCTCGGCCTCCTAAAATGCTGGGATTATAGGTTGAGCCACCAAACCTAGCCAAGTCTCTTATTTTTTTAGAAAATACTTACAAAATCTATTAAGTATAGTAATGGAGTAACATATATGCATTGATTTATAGATATGTTATTCTCATTGATTTACAAACCACTCTTCCAAGACAATGTATATGAGCCACATGGGAAATATTAGGTGGATGCTGGAAGAAGATGAGTAAAAGATGGGAAATTCAGTGTGGACTGTGGAGGATATCCACAATAGCCCATAGCAGAGATAGTGATGCCCTAGTTCAAGCATCTGTCATTGTCATTGTCATCATCATTATCATCATAATCATTGCTGCAGTTTGTTTGTGTCCTTTCCAAAATTTGTGTGTTGAAATGTAATCCCCAATGTGATAGTATTAAGAGGTGAGGTCTTTAGGAAGTGATTAAGTCATGAAATGGAGCCTTACTGCATAGGATTAAGAATTCAAAAAGTTTTTAGCCCTTTTGTATCTGTCATATAAGGACACAGAAATAAGATGCACAGAAAAACACTCATTGATAAATAACAATTCTTAAAAAAGAAATTCAGGTGTCTTATAAGAGTTTCAAAGACGGGTACCTAACCCAGCTAAAAGTGATATGGGAGTCCTCCTAAATGGAGGAGTTAAGCCTGAAGCATCAAGTATGAGCTAAGGGGTAATAGAAAATAAAGTTGGAAAGTAGGTGTAGAAGGATCAAAAAAAAGCCTTGTGAAATAGCTTAAATTTCGTCTTGTAGGTAGCAGGTTTTAAACAAGGGGTGATCTAGTCAAATAAGAGTTTTACTAAGATCATCTTGGCATCTGGATGAAGATGAACTGAGGACAAGGCTGACAATAGTAAAAACTGTCAGGAGGCTGTAATAAAGCAGGGTGAGAGATATTGTTGAGGTTGATGATAGCTGTCTTAGTCCATCTGTAGTGCTGTAACAAAATACCACAGCCTGGGAAATTTATAAAGAATAGAAGTATGTCTCTCACAATTCTGGAGCCTGGGAAATCCAAGATCATGGCACTAATGTCAATGTGTGATAAGAACTGCTCTCTGCTTCCACAATGGCGCCGTGTTTCTGTGTTCTTACATGACATAGGGCAGAAGAGCATGAGAACCGAACACTATGTGAAGCTTTGTTTATAAAGGTCTTAATTCCATTCTATAAGGCTTCACCCACTATCATAATTTAATTACCCCCTAAAGGCTCCACCTCTTAATATTATTACATTAGGAATTGAGTTTCTACACATGAATTTTGGAGGGGACACAAACGCTCAAACTGTAGCAATAATCATGACAGTGATAATGACAGACACCTGAACTAGGACATCACTATCTCTGACATGGCCTGTTGTGGGTGTCCTCTCCAGGCCATGTTGAATTCCCCATCTTTCACTCACCTTCTTCCAGAATCCATTTAATATTCCTCATGTAGCCAATATATCTTGTCTTGGATGAGTGGATTGCAAACAAAGTCTACACTTCCTATATTCAAATGGGGTGGAGACATTTTACGCTGAGATGGGAGCTGGGCTAGGGATCTTAATATTTGGATTCAGTCTTAGTGTTACTTTTTATTGCTTGTGCTATTCAACCTCTATTAGTATATTTCATTACTTGTATAAATAAAGGAAGTGAAAAGAAAAGAAAATATCGGAATAGAAGGCATTCATACCTTTCCTGGGATAATTGTTTCATATTTTATGAACACTAAATGAATATTTTATTATAAGTCTAGAAAGTATTTAAATGATTTTTTTTTCTTATTTTGAGAGGGAGGTCTCCTCTCCATATGATTAGCATTTTTCCTGAAACAGATTTATTTTTATTATTCTTAAATCTGCAAGCTAGCCAAGCTGTGCCCTTAGTTCACTTCCTTGGAAGTTCCGTGGAAGTCAGTGGGATGTGGGATAATTAGCTAACAGCTGAATTTGGCCTGTGTTCCTGTGTGATTACCATGGCAGGGAGCCAGATAAACTGGGGAAGCAAAGTGTTGTATTTGCTTGAAATATGTCTCCAAAAAATGAATTTGAAAGGGGCTGTGTGAAAGAAATAATGGCTCTGACAGATCTGTCTAGTTACATTTCCACTTTCTCTGCTACGTAGTCTTTTCTGTGGAGAATCAGAAGAAAAATATCTGCAAAAAAGATGTATGAAGGAGGTTTTGTGTGTGTGTGTGTGTGTGTGTGTGTGTGTGTGTGTATGTGCGCGTGCGTGTGTATGCTCTGTGTGGTGTATATGTGTGTGGTGTATATGTGTGCAGAGTGTGTATATCTGTGTGTATTCATGTTCGGGGCAAAAGAATGGTTAAAAGGGAATTAAGTAACAACACAGGCTCTGCTTACTTTCCCAGGGAAGCCACACCATGGGTAAATGTCTCAAGTTTAACATAACTTTCCTGGTTAGCTG
Source organism: Carlito syrichta (assembly GCF_000164805.1). Taxonomy (NCBI): domain Eukaryota; kingdom Metazoa; phylum Chordata; class Mammalia; order Primates; family Tarsiidae; genus Carlito; species Carlito syrichta. The sequence continues at coordinate 161,195 of NW_007246194.1, read as the reverse complement.
TTATGTACCTGTGTTTCCCAGTGTACTGTGTGTGACCAGAGCATGTGATCTATACATTTTCACTTTGCGTTCAGTGTGATGCTTTGTGCATAGGAAGAGATCAAAATTTGTTGAATTATTTATAATCAAATCAATCCCAATTTTTACCCCTTATTTGGAGTAGTCATTTCTGCTCATTTTACTTTGCTGATGCAGAAATTTTTCTCAAGCAGGGAAAAAAAATGTTATTTTTAATCTATGGATGTTCCAACTACTGTTTTCAGTGTTAAAATACAGTGGTAATTCATAAGGTTCTTTGCAATTCAATAAGAAGAGAAAAACACTGGTAAATAATAATACATAAAAAAGGAAATTCAGATGGCTTATATGAGTACTTAAACATTTTCAAATTCACTAATGTCAAACTAAAATAATCAAAAGGCTCAGGATCCAGTTAAAAGAATTTATTCAAGCATAAAGTGTAAACATAGCCATCCAGGACACACGGACACCAAAGAATGGTGATCAGTGCTCCTAGTATGGGGAAAAGGAAAGATCACTTATACAGGCAAAAATAGAGATGCTGAACAGAATTACATTTTTTATACAAAGGCTGACACACAGATATAAGATTTGGTTGGCTTCTATTGATTACACTCTAAGAGGATTACTTAACATTCTGCTTAAAAAGGTAACAGTCACAAGGGCCTCTATCTCCAATGCCATTTAATTTAAGTTTGGATGAAGAATAGGAAAACTGGTTAATGTATAATATCTCAATATAAAGGTCACAAAGCAGCAGTCACAGACCAGAAAAGAAAAAGCAGTCATGTTACATGACTCAGTGTCCAGATCTTAGCATCTTCTCTTGACATAATAAATTTGAAATTTTCTGAACTTGTAATTTCTCTTTACACTAGAAATTAAAAAAAAAAAACTAGAAAAACTAGAAATTCAAAACTCACCAGAGACACAAATAATACAATGAGATGTATTTTATTCATCAATATACAAAAGATTAAAAATTTTAAATGATGCAGTTGGCAAAGATGCCAGAAATTGGCACTCTCATACAGGACAGGAGTAGATGTAAAGTAATTCAGTCTTTCTGGAAGATTACTAGACAATATTATCAAAAGTCTTAAATGTCTCCTTTTACCCAGTATTTCCATTTTTAGGAACTTATTCAATGGAAATAATCAGAGATAAGCACAAAGGTTACTATACAAGGTAACTCACTGCATTATTTACAAGAGTAAACAAGAAAATACAAAGTAAATAACTTAAGTGTTCAATAATAGAAATTCAGTTATGAAAGTATGTTATAAAAAACAATGACACTGAAAAATATTGATAATATAATGTTAAAATAGGATATTGTTGTATATATAACATGCTAAATTATATATATACATATACATACATATATATTCTTTGGTTTTAACACTTGCTAGGTAATTTCATTCTTTTTATTGTCCAAATTTTCTATAAAGAGAATGCATTCTGTGTATATGTGTTTGATCTTGACTTTTAAGAGTTACCGTTATCAAATATTCAATACCAAAGTAATACAAATTGTTAAGAATTAATTAAAATTTTAGATATTCTAAATCAGCAGGCCCCAACTTTTTTGGCATAAGGGACTGGTTTTGTGGAAGGCGATTTTTCCACTGACTTGGGGGTGGTGAGGTAGAGGATCATCAAGCATTAGCTTCTTATAAAGAACACACAACCTAGATGCCCCGCATGCATAGTTCACAACAGGTTTTCCACTCCTATGAGAATCTGTTAGGTTGGTGATCCAGTGGACCCACCTCTTCAAGATTGGAGAAGGGACAGAATGCTGAAGAAGCATTTGACAACAAATGCTCGAGGCTGAAAGCATTTAGAGCTTCCCAGTAGTGGAGGCAGTTTGCCATGGTGATGGGGTGGTGGTCTGTGTGACTTAATTCAAGAAGGGCTGATTATGATAGAATACATCAGCCTGGCCTTTTATGGCAGAGAGACAAATATTTTGGATAAAAGCGTAATTAGTACAAGCATGCTTGGGGGGGGTTGCAAGACAATTATCAGTAACTACCTCCTGGGAAACCGTTTTTGTCCCTTGTTAATGATTGGAGGGTGGGTTAAAATAAACTGCTGAAAATGCATGACAAAGCTAAGGCATGTTAAGATGTCTGCCACTCTGACTAAAGTTACTCCATTTCAGTTTTTCACCCTTTCAGAATCTAATGCTGTTGCTGATCTGACAGGTGACAGAGCTCCATTGGCCCGCCACTCACTTTCTAAATGTTTAATTTCCAAATGCCTCAAATATTTGTTCAAGGCAAACATTCCTTGAACAGTTCCTAATGTTTCAGTTGCTTGCTGAGTATCAAATCAGCTAACATCTTTCACTGTATCAGAAGTTACTTCCAGATGTGTTTGACTTTAATCAAGTGATTATTTTTTATTACCGACCAATATATGTACCTAGTAATTTTTAAATATTGAAATGTGTACAGAACAAAGTAAAAATTTCCTTTAAACTCATTTTGAAGTTATTTTGCTGTTGGTATATTGTTTCTTTCCAACCCTTTTCTGCTTATTTGCATAAAATTGATGTTTATTCTTTTGTTTAGCAATATTTATTGAATACGTCTTTTTTCTAAGTCCTGTTCTTTGCACTGAGGAGACACTGGTGAATAAACATATTCTTCACCCTTAAAAACCGTCAATTTTAGTAGAGCAAGTAACAATTAAAAATAACAAAATAGTTCATAAAATCATCTCAAGAAGTGATAAATGCTAGGACTGAATGATACAGCAAGATAAGAGGATCATAAGTGACAAGAAGAATGGCATTAATTACAGTGATCAGAGGTGACTTATTTGAGGAGGTGTCATTTGAGCAGAAGCATGATGAGATGAAGGGAAACCATGTTTATGTCAGAGGGACAACGTGACAGGCCAAGTGAAGCATGGGTTCAAAGCCCAGGAGGCAGAAACAAAATGGCATTCTAAGAAAAAGGATCAGTGCTATTGGAGTGGAGGACAGGAGGACAAGAGAGAGAGAGAACGAGGTCAGGACAATCACAGAAAACTTGCTGAGTTCTTTGGCTTTTGTTCTAGTGTTATGGAGGATTATTGGGAGAATGTAGTAGGAGAGTGATGTGATCTGATTTCCACTTTTAAAGAGCATACTGGTTGCTGTGTGGAGATTAAATTGTAGGCTGCTAAGAGAATAAGGAAGGAATAGCAGTTCGGAGGTTTCATGCATCAGTGCAGGCAAAATAAAGTTGCTTAGACCAGAAATAAAGGTGATGAGAAGTAATTGGACTCTAAATATATTTTAAATATAGAACCACAATCTGTTGAGAAAAAGAGTTGAATCAATGAAGACTCCTAGATTATTGGATCAAGCAACTGCCTAAAGAGTGTTTGCATTTCTTAGTGGCGTAAGTAGTTGGACAAAGTGGATAGGAAGAGTTTTGCTTTGGACATGCTGGACTTGAGATGTCTACTAAACATCCAAATTGTAATGTGGAGTAGGCAGTGGGATATACAACCTGGAGTTCAGAGGGGGAAGTATGGTCTGGAGATACGAATGGAGAAATTGCATGCATACAAATGGTATTTAGAACTAAAGAATGGAATAAACATACCTAGATAGAGTATGGGGAAAAAACAAAAAGTACTCCAAGAATTGAGTCCTATATTAATCCAACATTTCAAGGCTGAAAAGGTGAGGAGTAACTAGAAATAGAGATTGAGAAAATATTGCCACTGCAATAGCCAGAAAATGGAACAATTTTTTTAGAAAGGAAATGATCAGCTGTGTAAATGCTTCTGAGAGGTCCAGAACAAGGACTAGAGATCGAACATTAAATGTGACAACACAGAATGTGTCGCTGACCTCAAGAGTAGTTTCAATGAAATAGTGGACTGAAAAGCTGATTAGAGTAGTTTCAATGAAATAGTGGTCTGAAAAGCTGATTAGAAATGACTGCTGGGCTTGATGGCTCAGCCTGTAATCCCGCGCCTTGAGAGGCTGAGGTGAGTGGATTGCCTGAGCCCGCAGGTTCGAGACCCACTTGGGCAACTTGGCAAGACCTCATCTCTACAATAAATCAAATAAATCAGCCGGGCATGGTAGCGTGTGCTTGTAATTCCAGCTACTCGGAAGGCTGAGACGGAAGGATCGCCAGAGCCCAGCAGGTCGAGGCTGCGGTGGCTGGGAGTGGGCACTGCAATCCAGTCTGAGCGATGGAGTGAGACTCCAATTCAAAAAATAAAAAATAAAAAAATAAAAGAAGAAAAAAAGAAATTACTGCAGAGAGAACAGATGGGGAAGAAGTGGAGACAGTGAGTATAGACAACTCTCCTGAAGATGTTTGCTATTATGTTGTATTCATGTACCACATAGACTTATAAGTAAAATACACAGCATGTATATAACAGATTGCATATTTACATATAGTCAGTCTCATATACTGAGTCCTGTAATTAAAACTCTGATAAATTGATAGGTAAAAATAATACTTCATTTTACTTTTTAAAATGTTTATTTGTAACTATGGTAAAATATAAGTAGCATAAAATTTGCCATCTCAGTCATTTTTAAGTGTACAGTTTAGTAGTGTTAAATATATTCACATTGTTTTGCAAACAATCTCCAGAACATTTTCTTTTTATTTTATTTTATTTATTTTTTTAACAATATTTTTTATTATGATATTGTGGGGTACAGCTAAGGGTTAGGTTTACAAATATGTTTGATTCATGCACCCTGTTGATAAGAGGTGTTTCCCCGTCCCCAGACAGATACCTGCTACCATTAATCCCATCTCCCTCCCCCCCATAGATTCTCACTACTGTCAGTCATTTTCTTATAGTATTACATTGGATGTTCAAGGTCCATTATGTGAGTGAGAACATGTGATACTCGGATCTTTGTTTCTGTGAGAGGTCACTCAGTATTATAGACTCCAGTTCCATCCAGGTTGCTATGAAAATTCATGATTTTGTTCTTTTTTA